>NC_069507.1:93320971-93405971 GCF_027579735.1 Bombina bombina | reverse complement strand
GAAATATAACATAACAGTTGCTGTTGTTATATTCTTGGTGTGTTCTTTTAATTACGAGCATGAACATTAGTTACCTTATAAACAACTTTAGTTTTTTACAACTTTATTAAATAACCACTAATCATTAAAGCTCCTGATTTGTTCCCGGTTAAATGGACAGTAAAGTCAAAATTAAACTTTCGTGGTTCAGCAAATTCAATTTTAACCCTTTGAGTGCTAATGACGGCTCTGAGCCGTCACAGAGTTTTTCACTCTGGTGCTAATGACGGCTCAGAGCCGTCACTAGAACTCTATCCCACCTTGAGGGAGATCTGGGGGTTCCCACCCGCTCCTACCCCGCCGATCGTGCCTGTAGAGTGACGGCATTTCCGGGGCTTCCCGTTTTGCATGGTGACGTCACGCGCAATAACGTGATGACGTCACCGCGCAACTTTATTTATACTTAACAATGTTATGTATAGGAGCAGGGGGCATGCTGCTTAGAAGCCTGTATCTCAGGCATCTCAGGCATCTAAGCAGCTACAGACCACCTAACCTTTCCAACAGTGTAAGTCTTGGGGGTTTGAAAAATAAACAAAAAGTTAAAAAAAAAATTGTTAAAAAAAAATAAAAATAAATAAAAAATCTTAGCACACAGGTGGGAAAGTGCTTAGCACTCAAAGGGTTAAACAACTTTTTAATGTACTTCTATGATCTCATTTGATTAGTTCTCTTGGTATCCTTTGTTAAAAAACTTACCTAGGTAGGCTTAGGAGCAGCAATGCACTCCTGGAAGCTAGCTGCTGATTGGTGGTTGCACATATATGCCTCTTGTGATGTGCCCAGCTATTATTATGATTAGTATTATCGGTTATTTGTAGAGCGCCAACAGATTCCGCAGCGCTAAGTTCCGAGGAGTGAATTGCAGCTCCTCCAACAAAGGATACCAAGAAAATAAATGCAAATTTGATAAAAGTAAATGGTAAAGTTGTTTAAAATGGTATGTTTATTATTCAGAAATTCTATTTAATTTCTGTATTGTGTTTGTTGCAACATAAAATATTGTTGGAGGCGCCAAAACAATATGACTATTGACATTATATTTTGTTTTTGCTTGGCCTTAAATGATATTACGTGAAATTGAGTTTGTTTTTATTGACAGACAGCCTCAAGTGCTGACATGAAACGCATGACATGATATATACAATAATACTCGAAAACCAGTTTTGACAGATCTCTTAAGGCTTAACTTTGCAAATGACTAGTATAATGGCGTTCCTCCCTATTCTCCAAAGTCAATAAAAATAAAAGCACTCAGAATTACAACAGCTTTTGAAAAATTAATAACATATCCCTGAAAAAAAAAACAGTTTTGCAAATGTAGTCCTAAAATGACTTTCACGTTATTTAAAGGGATATCTCAGTTAAAATTTAAATGCACATAGATGAATAACATCTTTGAATATAAATATATTTGCAATATACATGTATTGGCAAACATGCTTCTAGTAAAAGTTATCACTGTTTTAGTGTTAACATTTTTCTCTGCAGTGCACGTGCATGTGAAGCATAGCTAGAGATTCTCAATGCACCAGCATTTTAAATACTGCAGCTTACCAGAGTGCCAGTGGGGCTTGTATCATGTCAGCAATACACAAATTGAGCCATTATCAGATGATGCAAGCACCTTAGGCTCTCTAAGCAAATGCTTTGTTTAAAACGCTGGTACACAGTGCATACTTAAAGTGAATGTCAAGTTTTCAACTCCTGAAGCCTCCTAACACTACTTTAGCACTTCGCTATTCAAACTGTTAACTTTTTAAATAAATAAATAAACCATTTCTATTATAGTTTAAAAAATAACTTAGCTCCGGTTTGAGATGGAACTCCTCCCATCTAGTACTTCCTTGAAAGCGTGCACCCGTGGAGCCCTTACTATGCGCCCTTACTATGCGCATGCATTCAAAACTGATGTGCGCAATCTGCACATGCGTTTCAGCTTCAGCCAATCAGACCATTGCCAATTTCCAGCCAATCAGTGAAAGCCACCTGGTGGGCTACATTATCTTTATATTCCGCTGCACTTCTGTATATCTCCCATTACAGGGAGCCTATTGTGTAAGAATCCTAGGCACAGTTACCCCGGCAGGCAGAGCTGACAGTATACTCTACACAGGGAGTCTATGTTGTATCGATAGAGCATGCATGTCTCGTGGATGCGCATTGCTTCCGAAAAGGAGATTCTCATGTAACGCATGTGCAGAAGAAGTGCATGACATTGAAAAAAGGGGCTGAACAGCCGCCCCAGGGGGAAAAACACTATTGGAAATCCTTGATGTCAATCAACCACAAAAAGAGGAACTAAATGGCAGGTGGAGGAAGCGAGATTGAAAAAACAATATTATAAGGTATTTTTCAACTTTCAATTTTAAGACCTGCAAAAACGATGAATGAAAGTCCACCTAAATTGTTTTGATTTAACATATGGCGTAAACGGGTATGGTTGAGTTGACATTCATTTTAAATACACTTTTGAAACAGATAAACAGCTATAGCTTTTATTATAAACATTTTTGCTAATACATGTATATTACAAAAATGCTTCTATTCAAAACTGAAAAATATAACACTTTATATATATAATTTTGTGCTTTTGTAAAAGGATACACAGCTCAAATATAAACTTTACTGGTTTTGAAATAACACAAAATTAACAAACTTATAGGGGATTTTTAATATTTTCTTTTACTATTATTTTAAGCAAACGAAGTAAGAGTAAGTTTAATGCTAAACAATTTTTGCAGATAATGTGTGATAGTGCAAAAGCATTCATTTTAAAAAACTGGAAAAAAAATCTGTGATACCAACATATGGTATGTGGGAACTGAAGATGAGAGAGAGTTTAAATTTGGAAGAATTGTATAAAATAAAAATAGGGAAAAGAGATAACATATGGCAATTGGTGGCTACACATATCTGTCTTTTGTCTTTGCCTTATGTATTCAGCTGGCTCCCTCATCTGGCTCCCAGTAGTGCATTGCTGCTCTGGAGTTAACTTAAACCTTTGCAGCGGTTAAAAAAAATAATTACATACTTTCCAACTGTCCTAATTTGAGAGGGACAGTCCCTGATTCTGAGCTGCGTTCCGCTGTCCCTCTGAGACATTCTTATGCCCCTATTTGCAGAACTTCCCTTAGCCACACCCACGTAGCACCTAGACACAACCACAAACCAGACACACCCACTGAATGCCCAGACATACCCACAATTCCACCCAATATCCCACCCTTCCCAACATGGCTGCTCCTACAAAATGGCAACTAGTCCCTGACAGCATGCCACGAATGTTGGGGGTTTGCAATTATATACAAGCAAAAGAAAAATAATAAAATACACATAAGAACATTTTCTTTTTGCACTTTTATGTCTAAATGTTATGTCTCACACATTTTAAAAGTTATATAAAACATACTTTTTATAGTAATTATATAAGAACACAATTTAACTTCATTAATACACATAGAAATCAGGAAAATATTTAATTTCATCCCTCACTGGGACAGAATCTAAAATAAAATGTAATATCTGTCAGGAGAAGACTTAGGTAAAATGTGCTTTGGTCATTAATTGTTAAGAAGGATTATATATAGCTATATAAATGGCTGTTAGTATAATGGTGCAGTCATTTCCAACAAGGCAGTATGTTCTTTGCTTTTGCGTAGCAGTTGTGAATGTATTTCATGGTTATACATCTGCCATCACTGCAGATTATACAGACACCGATTAGCATTAAGAAGAAATAATAGCAATTTAAAGCTATGCTGACATAACTCTTAATAAACAGTCACTGGAAAATATTACAAGTTTTTTTTTCTTTTTTTGGTGAGCTGATTTCAGAAGAATATGCAACTATATTTTAACATAAACCACTTATCTTTTCCATTGTACTTGATTTTGGAATGTTAGTACTTGGATGGCTTAAAGTCTTGTTCTATTCATAAAAAAAAGTATTTACACAAAGGTTAACTCCTCCTTGGCTATTGCAAGTTATTGCCATTAAGACTTTAAAGCTTGTTTTAATGCAAAGCAAAGTCTATAACAAAGTAATGGATTATGGGTGTTGGGACACAAAGGTATTTTTTTTTCTTTGCTGTATCAGAGGATGGCATTTTAAAATATTTTATAGTTGTTTTTTTTTGTAGAATGGATATTTCTACATTGAGATTTCTTTTTTAAAGGCACAGTAAACACCAAAATGTTCTTTCATGATTTGGATAGAATTTTAAACAACTTTTCAATTTACTCCTATTATCAAATTTGCTTCATGCTCTTGTTATCCTTTGCTGAAGGAACAGCATTGCATTACAGCAACTAGCTGAACACATCTAGTTAGCCAATCACAAGAGACAAATGTGTGCAGGCACCAATCAGCAGCTAGCTACCACTAATGTAGGATATTTGCGTATTTATTTATTTTTTTCAACAAGGGAATGAAGCACATTTGAAAATAGAAGTGAATTTAAAAGTTATGCATTCAAAGAAAAGATTAGTCTGAGAATAACTTGTAAGTGTATTTTTTTAAAGTTTAATTAGCTGTTTAAATATTGACAAAATAAGTGTAAACTTTTAGGGGCCTATCTATCAAGCACTGAATGGAGCTTGATGCCCCGTGTTTCTGGCGAGCCTGCAGGCTCGCCAGAAACAGCAGTTATGAAGCAGCGGTCACAAAAACCACTGCTCCATAACCTCGATTGGGTTGATTTCCGGCGATGTCTGTCCGCCTGCTCTGAGCAGGCGGACAGACATTGCCGGAAATCAACCCGATCGAGTACGATCGGGTTGATTGACACCCCCCTGCTGGCGGCCCATTGGCCGCGAGTCTGCAGGGGGCGGCGTTGCACCAGCAGCTCTTGTGAGCCATATTCAGCGAGGTCTGGCGGACCTAATCCGCACTGTCGAATCAGGTCCGCCAGACTTTGATAAATTGGGGCCTTAGTGTCTATAAATCAATGGGCGCTGCCATGTTGTAACTTAGGTTACCTTCACTTCTGTGGCCAATGAGAGACAGTTATAAATAGGTCACTAGAGTGTGCAGCCAATGGCTGTGTGGAATATAACAGTGTTCTGCACTTCCATTTCTAACAGGAACTGAAAAGCTCACTATTTCGGAATGGAATTACAGGAAAAGGGGACAAAATAAATACAGTATATTGCAGAGTTTTTTTTATATATATACAGTTTATCATTTTATATTACCATCTCAAAGTGTTTAATGTTTCTTGAATGTCACCTGCACGTCTTTATTATCACATTATTGTTTAAATTTAAATAGTGCTCTTTTATGTGCATGAAAACTAATATACCTGTAAAAAGACATTTCTGATGAAGGATGTTGTGTAGTAGAAATAGGTCTCACCCCTACAATACATTTATATATTGTAGTTTAAAAAGTGACATGCAATTATGACAGTTTTCTCCATAAACCCTACTTTTTATTTTTTAAAATCATAATTCCCTAAAAACACTTTTAAAGCTATATTCAGATGTCTAAGTGAACTTGACAGGACTTGGCACACACAAAAGGAAATAGAAGGATATTTTATAGTAACATTGTTGAATCATGGAACATTTTGGGTAAGAAACTACAGCACACTATTATGAACAGAATTTGGAAAGTATTAAAACTGAAGTCTTGAATGAAAACCAAACAGAACATGCTAAAAGGACAGACTCAGCATTGTGCCCTTATACCTAAATACTTGTTTCCAAACGATTAAAGGGATATGACACACAACATTTTTCTTTCATGTTTCAGATACTTCATACAATTTTAAACAACTTTCCAATTTACTTCTGTTAACAAATTTGCTTAATTCTCTTAGTATCCATTGTTGAAGGAGCATCAGTGCACTACTGGGAGCTAGAAGAACACATCAGGCGAGCAAATGACAAGAGGCATATATGTGCAGCAACCAATCATCACATTGTTGCTCCTGAGCCTACCTAGGTATGCTTTTAAACAAAGGATAGCAAGAGAATGAAGCAAATTAGATGACATAAGTAAATTGAAAAGTTGTTTACAATTGAATGCTTTATCTGAATCATGAGAATTTTGACTTTACTGTCCCTTCAATTATCAGATAAAGCAAAAAAATATCCTTTCTTAACAGTAGAGCAAAATAAAGTTGATTTATTAGACATGCAAATGTTATGCAAAATGCATTTGTGCACTAAAGCTTGTTGTCTGTCTGTCTGTATCTATCTATCTAAGTCAGTCTGACTCTATCTATCATTTATCTATGCACAAACACATTTAGACACACACAGATTCACTTACATATTTTGATCCAATTAATATTATACTAAATTGACAGATGAAAAATGTCTCTGCAGACCAGAATACAAGTAGTCGCATAATGATAAGAAATTTGATTCCAAAAAGATTAGTGTAATGCATTAAATAATAGTTTGTTTCTGTATGCATGTTATATAAATATATATCTGCTTTAAAACACTGCGCTGCAATAAGAATGCATAGAATTTCAGGGATTTGATACTGCAGGGCAACCCAAGGACACACCCCTTAAAAAAGCCTGGTAGAATTCATATCCCTGGTCTCTTCCATTGGGACCAATCAGAGGCTCAGCTGTAGGATGACATTTCAGACTCTCTTTAATTCTAAGCTGTACACAAATATTTCAGGATAACCATAGTGTACCCCCTAGGAGTCAAGTCCATCTCAAGGGATAGAGAAAGCACAATTTCCCAAAGTAAATTACAGCAATAGCAGACAAAACACACTATGATTTTATTAACATCTCTTTAAGACCATTTTATTGGAGATTTACATTTGACTAATATCTCTTTAAAACAAGTCTAACTCAAATTTGACTAAACAAAGTTAGTAACGCCTGCCAACTTCTTGACATTTACACACCTACCTCTACATTCTTTCAAGATAAACATTTACAGAAATCACAAATTAATACATCTTCTATATAAGTAAAGTAGTTCATTATGGAACACTTTACATATTCAAGATAAGTCATGAGACCGGCTAAAACCACAGACTTCCTCAACAAATACTATACGAACTACAGCTGACAATTTCTGGTAGCAATATGCAAATTAGTTTTAAAATCACTTATTATTTTTAGCTGTTTTAACCACTTTATTCATTGACTTGCTTATGCATATGCAGTGCTATTTAAGACTGTTTTTTTAAATGGGTCAGAGGTGAATTTTCATATAGCCCATTCATCACAAATAGCTATTTAAGAGACATGGTAGTCAAAATAAAAAAGTACCTGAGTGGATTTTAGTTTTCAAATGAATTTTTTTTTACAGTATATATGTATTACAAAAATGCTTCTAGTGTAAACTGTCACTGACTTGCATACACTTCCTGGAGGCTATCTGTGATAGGGAGACTAGTGTCTTAGTCAGTGAGATCCGGGGGAGGAGTCAGGGCAAACTGGAGGTGGAGCCAAGTCACATATATGTAGGGTTGGGTCAAGAGTGGGCGGAGCTGGCTGAGGAATTGGGCAGAATGGGCAGGAAGTGTGTAGTAGTTTTTTTCTTGTATCTCCAATAATAACACCCAAAATTATACAGTATTAATAATTTCCAAAAAAAACCATCTTTAAGAGATAATTAGCAGGACAAGAATAATAAAGACAGGTGTTTACATTACATTAAAATAATAGCAATATCATGTTTAAAGTGAAATAAAAGAGATATTTTAAATTAACTGCTATTTTTTAAGGACATCAAGCATACTGTGGTATAATGCATGCTTCAAGTGCACAAAAAAAGTTATGGTAAAAACAGTGATTACTTTTCAAGTAAGCACTTTTTGAAAAAATGTGCTAGTGGAATTTAAGAAGCACTGCTGTGCATTTTAAAAAATATTTATGTATTTTTAATAATCATTTTATTAAAGGGACACATTGAAATATACACAGGTAGTAAATATAGGCCAAGTTAAACCCACAGAGTGATAGTTTGAAAATCCTTACTGATCTTGTCAAAATTATATTGCCATTTTTTATAGTGGGTATTCACTCACTGTTTTCATATGCTATGAAATGGAAATAAGGCATACTTGTATAACAAACTACAAGCAGATATGTTCAGCAAAAACGGGTGTAGGACTTACTAAAACTGTAAATAAATTTAAATTCAAACAGTGATATAATAAGAAAATCAAAATTATCTTAATTTTTTTTAGTATTCATGTACAGATGTAAAGCCATTATGGTCTGTTTAAAGTCATATATCTCTGGAAATACATCTCAGATTCACTTGTTATTTCCAAAAAGCACAAAATGAGCATTAGATCTGTCTCTCTGCTAAACTTCAAGCACAGCTGTTTGGCCATTGGGGCTGTATGTCTGTCTAAACATTTATCAAAGTGCCACATGGAGACTTTTCCAGAACCAATATTGATATTTGAAAACTTCCTATATGGTTCATTTCAGATTTTCATTTGTTGTACTTATTGTCAACAAGGACCTATACCTAGTTTCATGCAATGTTGATTTCTTGTTTCAAAGGCATAAACATTTAAAAAAAAAATTAATTATGAGAGCTCTTTTCATAAATAAATATATATTGGTGTACAAGATGGTAACTAGAGGGATTAAAGGGACAGTCTACACCAGAATTTTTATTGTTTAAAAAGATAGATAATCCCTTTATTACCCATTCCCTAGTTTTGCATAACCAACACAGTTATATTAATACACTTTTTACCTCTGTGATTACCTTGTATTTCAGTTCTTTTGACAGACATCCATTTTAGCCAATCAGAGCTGGCTCACTGGAGTTCAGTGTTATCTATATGACTCACATGAACTAACACCCGCCTCTAGTGGTGAAAAACTGTCAAAATGCTCTGAGAGAAGAGGCGGCTTTCAAGGGCTTTGAAATTAGCACATGAACCTCCTAGGTTTAGCTTTCAACTAAGAATACCAAGAGAACAAAGCAAAATCAGTGATAAAAGTAAATTGGAAAATTGTTTAAAATTGCATTCTCTATCTGAATCATGAAAGTTTATTTTGGACTAGACTGTTCCTTTAAGAGCTCTAAATTGACATAAGAAGCTCACTGAGATACAGTATAGAAAAGATTCAAAGATAATATATAGAGGAATTGAATGTATTTAAAATCCACTTCAACCACTTTAACAGAGAAAAATAAAATATAGAATATTCAATATGCAGTCAGACTGAACAAAGGCATTGAACTACCTTTATTAGTAAAAGGCATTATTCCTTAGGAATTATCCCTGGTCTCTAACAGCTTCTGAAAACAACCTTTGATAACACAATTCCAAAGTAAGTGACTATAAACAACAAAATAAAGTATTAAATCAATCTGGCTGAGTATTTTACTTTATAAGCTGATAATAAAATGCAATATAGTGTTATATTAGGATGTTTTACTTACCTATTACATTCAATACAATGTTCGATTGTCTATACATATTTTGCCTGGGTATTGCTAATTCAAAGCATAGTAATGTTGCAAAAGAAAGTCACTCGTAGCCTGGCAGGAGATGTTGCCATGACAGCAGCTGACGCTTTCTAAAATGTTCCGTTTTAGCAAAGTACAACAGACAGACAATTCTACTATTGAATTTACTTCTATTATTTTTGAAAATATATGCCACAGATTTAATTAAAGTAATGGTAACATTTCCAATTGGTATAATCAGATCCAGAATGGGAATGATATTATAAATGGATTTAAATAATATTAATCTATTCCAGTGATGGCTAACCACAGTCCACATACATCCTCAAACTTGGCCCTCCAGAGGTTTTGAAATTACATTTCCCATGATTCTCAGCCAGCATATCAGATGGCTGAGCATCATGGGAAATGTAGTTCCAAATTTTCTGGAGGGCCAAGTTGGAGGATGTCTGGCTAACCATGATGCTTGGGCACTCTGCGGTCTAGTTGAGCATCATGGGAAATGTAGTCCAGAAACATCAGGGGTGTCAAGGTTAGCCACCACTGATCTATTCTAATTATGATGCTCTATATGTTCTCCAATTGGCTCTCTAGCCATATGGAGAGCAGTTCAAACCATTAGCTCACAAAACAAATTACTTTTAAAGTGGGCGGCCAGAGCGCTTTGTATTAGAATTTCATTGCTATATTAAAAAGTAAGTTACAGCATATCTTCATTAGAATGGATGAATTAACGTCCATCTAAAATATTGTTTCCATCCCGATTCATATTATTTTACGAATTGAAATCTTTACCATCAATTTAAAGCTAGGCTTTCCTTTCAAGACTATGGAACCTTGTTTTGTTGATCAATGTGCACTAATAAAGCTTTATCGTATTGTAATTTTAGCCAGTGAGCACCAGTACAGCAGTTGTACATTAACTTGTGTTTTGTGCAAATTTTAAAGGGACACTTAAATTAACCTATCATGATTCAGATAGAGCACACAGTTTTAAGAGACTTTCTAATTTACTTTCATTATTACATTTTGCACACTTCCAGAGGCACCAGCTACCACTTAACATGTGCAAAAGTTCACAGTGTGTATGACTGTCAAATGATACAGCTGGGGGGTAATTAAAGTTTGAAATTTGTCAGAAAACATCTACTATTGCATTGTTTTTTTTAAAAAAATACACTTGTTGATTATACAATTCTACTGTATTTAATGGTCCTTTAAAGTGACGTGTCACTGGTGCACACTACTCCATTAGTTACTTTCACAAATAGGTTTGATTTGTGTGATAATGGCAGAGAAGGGTTGAAATACATGCTTTGTGTGTTATTGACACAAACAGGGCTACAAAACTGACAAAACAGGTTAAAATACTGACTTAGATTGTGACATGGCTACTTTATGTATTTCCGGAGAGGTGCAAGGTAAAATTACAGTGTTGCTGACAGAAATGGGGGGAATAATCAATTCTCATTTGTAAGAAATATTTATGGTGAGGTTGGGGAAGACTCAACATTATGGACTGGGGAAGACTTTAAAATATTGATTAAAGGCCAAAAAATGAACCTACAGCTAAACCTGTAGCCTTTTTGAATGCTTCCCAACATTGGTTGATGGGGGAACCTTGCCATTTTGTAGGTGGGGTTGCATGTGGATAGTGAGCGGAACTAAGATTGTGTGTAGTTGGTTTGTGGGCATGTCCAGGGAGTCTGTGGGGATATCTAGGCGTGCCAAGTGTGGCACTAAGGCTAATCCTGTAAATTGGGAGCTATGGCTGTCTCCAAGGGTCACCAGGACAGAGCTGAGAATTACCCTAGTTAAAAAGGATGATCTTCCGGGAGTCATTCTGAAGAAATTGATGACTCCAGACTATTCATCAGAAGCCATCCTGAAGTATGCCCACAGGCCAATATATTTAAATGAGATGACTCTAGAGGCATTCACTGGTGATTCATGCTTGTGGAGTAATCAGTAAGGTGATCTGCTAATCATTCTAAAGTCATCACTCAGAATGTTTTACCTTAGCTGATGACTTTAGAAGCCTGATGATGTGCAAATGACGTGTAAAGTAGTTTAATGATCATCAAATGACTCCAGGATGGTCTCTAAAGTAATTCTGTTTGTCTTGGGTAGGGATTGACCCTCTCAAATCGGGAAAGTTGGGAGGTCTATTTTTGCAATCCAGCACCATCCCTGGCACTGTGTCTTAACATTACTACATGACAAAAACTGAAATATTAATATAATAAAACAGGTTTTAACTATTACAAACTTTTTGTTCTGCAAGAAAATCAGTGATGTGAACGTTTGCAGTGTCACAATGAGGCCATTCTATACAGATGTTCTATACTTACTTCCGAGACAATGTGAAACTATTTACTAAAACCATAGGTTGTGCTCCAAATTTGTTTTCTTAATATTAATTCACAATTGTTTTGTAATATTTACACTTATTTAGACAAAGAAAATTTGGGAATTTTCCTGATTCTTTTAATGAGACTATAAATGATAAACAGGCAAATCTAAAATATATATATATATTTTTTATATCTTAAAACAAGATATGAAAATAAAATAAACAGAATCATTTCTAGATCCGCTTTTTAAGTATTAGTTCCCTTTATAATACTAAGAAAAAAAATTACAACACATGGTAGTTTTTAATTTGATTTCCTTTATTTGTTGTTTTCATTGTCAATTGAATTATTACAGTAAATTAAAAGCCATAGGAAAAACAGATATTTGCTCCTGGTTTTACCTTCTATATAAGCTTCCCATACTTTCCTTTTAAGGGGACAATAAACACCTTATTAATTACAAGACATTGCTGTTGTGCTGCTATAGAATAACATAGCCAAGTCTTATCACTTTTAAAAACAAACAAACACCCTTTTTTATAGCAATTATTTGTTAGTAGCCAAACTACACCCACCATTTGCTTTATTTGGAGCAGCCAATCTGGGCTTTAGTCCACAGACAACAAGGCTAGTCACAGTCATATAGTTTGCAGTTGTTATATGATAGAGACAATTACGAACCGTGAAATAGCAGAGTTAGCCTGAATAAATCAGCAGGTTGCATTACAAGTTCTGGGAGTTATAATTTGCCTAATTTTCAAAGCTAAATTACGTGAAAGGGGGCAAAATAAATAATGACATATATTCAAAGTTTTTTTTCAGTATGCATAACTTAACATGTTATATACAAATTTTATGGTGTTTACTGTCTTTTTACATTTGGAAAATACCAAGAGAACAAATCAAATTTGATGATAAAAATACATTGGAAAGTTGTTTAAAACTCTATGCTCTAACATCGTAGAGTATTTTTAGTTTTTCCACTTTTATGTCTTTTTAAAGAGACTTCTTTAAATTAATCAGATCATACAATTTAAAATAACGTTCCAATTTACTTTTAGAATCAAATTTGTTTCATTCTTTTGGTAAGTCTTGTTGAAGGAGCAGCCATGCACTACTGGGAACTAGGTGACAAAAAGGCATATTCATGAAGTAACCAATCAGCAGCTAGTATGATTATCAACAAAGGATATCGTGAGAACAAAGTCAATTGGACACTTGTTTAAAATTGCATAATCTGAATAATGAAAGTTGTTTAAATTTTGACTTTACTGACCCTTTAATTAAGATGCTTAGTGAGGCGTTTTTTCTACAAAGAAGATTAGTAGAGTGCATGTTAATAAGCATGCTTAAAACTTCAATGATATGAATTAATATGTGAATTATTCTATTACTATCAGTGCATTATGTTAAAATCACACAAACATTTCATGCACTTTAATAAGTAGCAGAATGCAAAACTTGCAAATATTTATTTTTAGCTGTATGGGAAAAGCAGCAATTAAGAGCTGAAATGTTAAGACTGAAGAACTCACTTAACAGAAGCAATTATATTAGTCATACAAACAGAAGAGTTCTGCTTTCCAGATTCTCTATTCAAACTCTGCAAAGCATTCAACTCACATTTAAAGGAGCCCGAAATCATTGTTTATTATTTTTTTCAGCTAAAGGAAATAAGTATTGCAAAACACACCTGGGTATCATTTATAATTTGTTCTACAGTTGGATAAATAGCATCATGGAAAATATCCCTTCAGGAATTTGAAACATTTCCTGATATTCTTTTATAGCAGCCAATTTCTGAATAAACAATTTTAACCTAAAACTTTATAATAGACTAAATGAGTGCATTTGCATGAAAATGTGGAGTTACCCCAGAGGTGTATAAAGTATACCATTGTTGTATGATATTGGAATGCTTCGATCTCCAGAAGGAGGATTAGTGATGTCATCAGTGGGCGTCAGTTACAGCAAGTGTGCCCGCAAAGATCGTATGTGAACTAAAAGTTTGCCGTGTGGATGGTCAGGACTGAAGTTGGACCATAAAAAGGCACAGGCTTTTAGAGGCCGAGCAGCCCACATCAGTTAGACTTCTGTCAGGAAGGTAGCCATAATAAACCAGAACTCTTGTCCTGCAGCAACTCTGCTTAACAACCAGACAGAAAATGTACTTTCTGTATTACAAAATAGGCAGACTGTAACAGCTTTCCTATTGTTACTCATATTAAGAGAAAGTAGGGCTTATATTTAGCAGTGAGGCCCACATAAAAACCTGGCTCACTGGGCATTTGCCCTGTATGCCATATGGCCAGTCTGAGCCTGTGGATGGTCGCAGTCCCTAAGCCACCCAGCAAGTGGGTTACATTTTGGAGGTATGTCAACCTCACAGAAGATCTTGGATAACAGATATGAGGGTCGATACTTGGGGTGGTGCAGACGGCTGGTGAACAGCATGATATTGTTCACATAATACTCAATAGTATATAACCATAGACTTAAGCCGGTGAGGTAGCTCAGTTGGTAAATGCCCTGACTATAAAAAAAAAAGCCTGTTTAAAAGATCCAAGGTCACAGGTTCAAATCCCGGCAGGGCAGACTCAGCCCTTCATTCTTCTGAGGTCGATAAAATGAGTACCATTAAATTGGGTAATAATAACAACTATTACTATTCAGCTGCCGATTTGGTTAATTCCGAGAGCGAGCGCTGAAAAAGTGCTTTGAGTCCCACTGGGAGAAAGGCGCTATATAAATACTAGTTATTATTATTATTCAACAGCAACAAGTTAATGGTCATGATCATACTGGTATACGGACAGTGGAAATTCATTTTATACTGATCATATCTAAACCACACACAAGTCAGTTTTGTTATATATCCTGTACAGTCAATACACAATGATATTAAAATGACACTTTCCTTTTAAGAGGTATGTGTGAGCAGATATTCTATTTCTTCCATCTAAGTACCTGATTCTCTATAATGTGTATGTAATGTGTACTTTTATTGCTTTCAGTACGCATTCTTAAAGGGACAGTCAACACCATAATTTATATTGTTTAAAAAGATAGATCATCTCTTTTACTACCCATTTCCCAGTTTTGCATAATCAACACAGTTATAATAATACACATTTTAAAAATGTATCTTCTGACTGAATCATGCAAGTTTAGTTTTGACTTTAGTGTACCTTTAAGGTAAAACTGATAATAGAGAGTGCAGTAAACGCAAAATGATTATATATATATATATGTGTGTGTGTGTGTGTGTATATATATATATATATATATATATATACAGGTAGCCCTCAGTTTACGCCAGGGTTAGGTTCCAGAAGGAATGGTTGTAAATCGAAACCATTGTAAATTGAAACCCAGTTTATAATGTAAGTCAATGGGAAGTGAGGGGGTTAGGTTCCAGGCACCTCTCAAAATTGTCATAAATAACACCTAATACATTATTTTTAAAGCTTTGAAATAAAGACTTTACATGCTAAACAGCATTATAAACCTAATAAAATAATCACACAATACAGAATATATAATTAAACTAAGTTAAATGAACAAAAACATTTGCTAAAAAGCATTATAAACCTAATAAAATAATCACACAACACAGACTTCACTTGCATTTTTCTGCAAACAGTTCTTTCTATGCATTCCAATCTGGACTGATTTATAGACAGGAAGATCTTGTTCCTTTGAAATCTGATCGATAGCTCATGTCTGGTTAAACTGATTAATTTCAGCTTGCTTGGCTTGCATATCTTTGCGGCAACACAAGCAGACAGCTCCACCTACTGGCTATTTTAATCAATGCACTGCTTCTCAATGCTTTTCAATAGCAGTCACATGACTGAAAAAAAGGTTGTTATTCTGAAACGGTGTAAATTGAACCGTTGTAAACCGAGGGCCACCTGTATATAATATTTTTTTTTTAAATGCTCTCTTTTAGATGTACTAAAAGTAAAAATATTATTTGTATGCCCCTTTAAGATACAATAAAAGGGAGTCAATTTGACAATATAAAGTCCCTTTAAAGGGACAGTCTACACCAGAATTGTTATTGTTTTAAAAGATAGATAATCCCTTTATTACCCATTCCCCAGTTTTGCATAACCAACACGGTTATATTAATACACTTTTTACCTCTGTGATTACCTTGTGTCTAAGCCTCTGCAAACTGCCCCTTTATATCAGTTCTTTTGACAGACTTGCAGTTTAGCCAATCAGTGCCTGCTCCCTGATAACTTCACGTTTATTATGGCATGTGTTATCTATATGGTGATAAAAGTAAATTGGAAAATTGTTTAAATTTACATGCCCTATCTGAATCATGAAAGTTTATTTTGGACTAGACTGTCCCTTTAAAGGTTCATCAAAATTAAAATAATTCATGGCCCAGCAACAGTAATATTTATGATGTTAACCTTTATTAAAATAAACTTTTTTTAGTAACATCTGTTAAAACTGATTTTGAAACTAACAGGAGTGTAAGCTTGAACTATCACCTAGAAACAGGTTGCTCACTGGCTGATAAAGACAACTCCCACATCTACATTGATTGACAGAGATATTATTTATAGCACAAAAGCATCTGCTTAAAATCAAAATTTAAAAACATTGACTATAATGTCCCTCTCACTGCAAACAAAATTGTGAAATGACTACAAGCTCTCTTTTTCCATTGGATGGTCAGGTGATGTGACGGTCAAATAGCTTAGTCACTAACATCTCCCATCACAGCTATACATGTGTCATGTGGACAATATGGGGCATCTAAGTGTCAAGAACATAAAGTTGATCCAGAATAGCATTTACCTTGGTCAGAAGGTTAGTGAAATAAAATGATAGACTTGATTTATTTTATTGATCTTTGTTTCACTTTACCATCAACTCAAGATAAAAAAAAAAAAAAGAGTCAGGTGAATTTGTGACCTGGCATTCTGTGAAGATGTAGACTCATTGAAAGGTGAGTCTATCATGGATTACTGCTTTAAAATGCTTCTCTGAAATTGTTCAATGTTTTAGCAACACATAACAGAAGTAATAAAATATTGCAGAATGACCTTTAAAAATGTTTCAACACACTATACAGGGACTTCAAAATACCCATGGGTGAACGCGGCTTCTCAGCAGAAAGTGAAGACACAATAAAGACTTCACATATCTATCATTCAATTGTAATTATTTTGCTTTAAACTACTTAGCTGTATCTACTGAATGATATATTTATATTAATGTTCTAATTGTGTCTTCTGTTAAACCATCTCCCTCTGACCTTTTAAAAAACTGATCAAATGAGAATTTAATCCATAACTGTTTATGGGAAGTCCAGTATAATGTTGTATCATTTATTTTATTTAAAAAAAATGTTTTTTATTGTATTTTGGTAATAATACAAAAAAAGAAGCACAAAATACAAACAGCTTAATTTATTTAGTTATACCAATAAAAAGTAAAAAAAAAAAGAAATAAAAGAAACACAATATACAAACAGCTTAGAGACACAAACTAATAAATATAAAACAAAATCATTTGCACGTGAAAATATAAAATAAAATATTTTGCATGCTTATCTTTTAAGTATTTAAAATAATTTAATGTCCCTTTAATATTTATAATTTGATAATTACTGATATGTGTGACAGTTATTTATACATTTTTTTTATTACAACCATATGTTTGCAGTATAGAATGCATCTTAATATCTGCAGGGTGTAGGAGGTTAAAAGCTTGTGGGTGGGCCACAAATGAGAGAGGATAGGTTACATATGGATGGGCAGAGATATGGATGGTCTGTGGGTAGGTCCAGGCGGTCTGTGTGCATATCTGGGCGGGGCTGGGACAATGAGTGACTGTGGATGGGACAATTTGATATACCTCCCAACCCGTGACAGTTCCTCAGGATATTTGACAGTTAAACATAATGTTATAGAGACAAGTAACTCATTTATACTAAATTATGCTACTTTCCTAAAACCTTGAAATATACATAAGTCAGATGGAATACGAACAGTGATAGAAACTGTCAAACTCTCATCAGTCTTTGTATTTTATTTTCAAAGAAAGCTCATAAAACAATTCAGTACTTTACTATCTGAGCCCAACCAGTATAGGACAAGGCTGAATACTGTGTGAATCAAACAGAAGTTCAATAGCAATTTGTATTCAATTCCAAGTTGAATGCTCAGATTTGTAACTTACTAGATAAGTATTTCACCAGACCTGACACTTGTTAGAGGGTTAGTCATGATAATGAGATCAGTGAATATTAACGTAAAATAGACACAAAATGAATAAATATTAAATTATGATGTAGATAGTTAATAAATCATAAGGCTAAGAGTTAGATGAAAGGTTCGCTTTGGGGAATAAAGAGGCAACCAACTTAGAATAGACATCTCACCAGTCACATTAATGTAAATTAGTTAAGAAACATAATGGAATAAAAGTAATCACCATGGAATATAATTCCAATGGGGACCATTTCAATCAACTTGAAAAGTGTGTCGCACACGTTTTCTACAAAAGTATATGGTGATTTTTGTACATAAATTATTTGATACAACCCCTATGTGTTTAACACCAGCAAAGGGGTGAAACACACAGGTTATTAGGTCCTGTTTGAAAGTCGCAGCACTGAATCTCCTGCGCAGGGCAAAGCCAGTCAGCCAATCAGGATTGACAGTTGAGCAAAGCCGCAATCACCAGACGTTTACAGCTTAGTAACTGCAATGCATACAATGCCTAAACGTGACTTTACCTATGTGTTATCCCCAAGGCAAGGATTAAGAACTTACGCAAGAGTCAGTAATGCAATAATGTATTTTTAAATAACTTAGAGCAGGTCATTTTAGCATCAGAATAACATTTAAAGATTGACATTAGAATATGCAATCTAGAACGAGCTCTAGAACGGACTATTTTTATCAAGTTTAAAACAAACAAAAATAGATCAACGTAATTGACCAATGTATCTTATTTTCCATTAGACTGTATATTTTAATGGACCTCTACAGTGTGTAATACATCTAGTTAAAATTACTTCCTTGTTGCTGCTAATAACATGTCCAAATCAATCTTGACATAAGCAGTCACTAAATCAAAGTGATTGAGGCATTAATGATGAAACACATGCCAGGGGCTACTGCTATCCTCAACTTAACAACAAAATGTTCATTTTCAGTAGCTAATAAACAGCGGCTAATGAAAGACTGAATTTTATGCACCTGAACATTATATTAAATAACTGATAAGCAGAGTAAAATGTAACCATTTCAGCACTGATAGTAATGTAAATATAGGTGGAAAACCTCTGAGATGATTGAAATAATTTCAGATCATGGGCAGATCATGGGCAATTGTTTGCAAACCTATTTTATGTTATTGATTTTATGGGCTTGGCACTTATAGATCAGGGGTATCCAAATCCAAGCCTTAGGCCAGTGATTTTCAACATTTTTTTTTCCGTGGCACACTTTTTTAAATTAAAAAATCCTGCGGCACACCACCATCCCAAAATTTTACAAAATCACACATTGTAGCCTAATACAGCATATATTATACATCATAATGATTGTCTGTGAATGAATGTCAATATGTCATGGTTGTAAATGATGCCTGCCTGTCTGCCTGATGAGCCTGTCACATCAAAACAAGCAAAATTTAAAAAATATGTCACACTGTTCTCAGTCTGCCGTGGCACACCTGAAGATCTCTCACGGCACACTAGTGTGCCACGGCACACTGGTTGAAAAACACTGCCTTAGGCCACCCCAAAAATACATTAGGATTTAACAATCTATTTGCTTAAAAGGACATTAAAGGGTCAGCAAAGTCAAAATGAAACCTTCACGATTCAGATAGATCATGCAATTTTAAATAACTTTCCAGTTTAATTTTATTAGCTACTTTGCTTCATTCACTTTGTATCCTTTGTTAAAAAGCACATCTAGAAAGTTCAGGAGCAGGAATGCACTACTATGAGCAAGCTGCTGATTGGTGGCTGCAAATATAAAATATATATATATAAATATATATAAAATTCTTCTTATTGGCCAACCTCAGCTAGCTTCTAGTAGTGAATTGATGCTCTTTTAACAAATTACAACAAGCAAATTAACCAAATGTGACCATAGAAGTAAATTGAAAAGTTGTTTGTCGTGAAAATAAAAAAAATGGGTTTCATGTCCCTTTTAATCATTTATATTACAATCTCCAAGTGTTTACTGTCCCATTTAAATGTTGAATTTAAACATTCAAATATTAGATTTAAATACTGATCCCCAGAGACTTACTCAAATTTTTTGGTTACTCTGTGCTGGTATATGAAAAAATATAATTATCTATACCTTGTTGATCTAAACAGTATATTTGATACATCTCACCACTATGAGACCTGCAGCTCATTGATGAGGTCCAAAGAAGGCCAAAGCTATTATCAGGGGTTGCCATGTTCCTTGTTTAGAGGAGGATTGACTGGTATTTCAGGGCTG
This sequence comes from Bombina bombina, assembly GCF_027579735.1. Classification (NCBI taxonomy): domain Eukaryota; kingdom Metazoa; phylum Chordata; class Amphibia; order Anura; family Bombinatoridae; genus Bombina; species Bombina bombina. The sequence goes on along the minus strand of NC_069507.1, from coordinate 93,385,666 downwards.
AACTGCCCTTGCTAGACGGGATCAGAGTATTATTATTATTATCAGGTATTTGTAGAGCGCCAACAGATTCCGCAGCGCTGAGTAATATATTTCAGGAAAATTCTCCTTTGTGAAACGCACAATTGGGCTAAAAGAGGCTGCTCCTAGATGGTAGCTCACCATAGAACAAGCTACTGAGCTGTTGTTCGTTCCTGGTAGAGGATTTCTCTTTCTGTAGGCAGTAGTGGGAACTAGTTGCTGATGGGTGGTTGCACATATAAGTCTCTTGTCATTGGGTCACCTATTCTGTTTACCTAGCTCCCAGTAGTGTATTGCTACTCCTTCAACAAAAGGATACCAAGGGAATTAATAGAATTTTAAAATAAATCTAAATTGTAAAGATTCTTAAAATTATATGTTCTGTCTGAATCATGAAAGAAAATAGAAAAATTTGAGGTTTCATGTCCCTTTAAATACCTTATCTTTTTTTTTTTCTTTTGGTTCCATGCTCCCTAGAGAGTCCAAAAAGCAAGTTTTGTGACCGGGTAATGCTGAAAAGTATTTAGCTGGTGTAGACAATTAGCAATGTTTTGAAAACTTAGGTTACATATGTTGCTTTTCACCTTCTCTAGGGAGTGTGGGACAAAGTACAACTTTCTTCATAAAAGGGACATTATGCCCAAATGTTGAAGCACTTGAAAGTGATGCAGCATAGATGTAAAAAGCTGACTAGCAAAAAATCACCTGAACATCTCTATGTAAAAAAGGAAGACATTTACCTCAAAATTCCTAATTATTCACACCCCCTTGTAAAGGCACTTTAGTCTCAGGATATGTAAGGAAATGTGCATCTGGTATATGCAGGCACAGTCATGCTATTTTCCTATTCAGTTTAAGGAAGTTTACTGTGAAATCTCATGAGATTAAAGTGCAAAACCTCAGCACTGCTGATGCTGATTGATTATTGTATTTGTATTTATGTATTTTCAACTTGCAGCTTTACAGCAGCTCCCACAGAGCACTTACTCTGGTGAGCTGAATACATTTTGAGGTAAAATATCTTCCCTTTTCAAAAAGAGATGTTCATGTGATATTTTCATGTCAGCTTTTTTCAGATATGCTATTTCACTTTCAAGTGTGTTAGCATATTATGTCCCTTTAAATAAGTAACTGAATTGTATTAGTCACAGGGATATGCAAAAATGAAAAATCATACAAGGGAAATATTCAAACCACAAGACAAGCACTGATACTTCCACTTTCATGGGCATAGGTGTGCCATATAATCAGACTAGAATTAATAGTTACATACTAGATGATATTAAAAGGAGCTGCCAATTAAACTTACATTTATACAATTAGAAAGCCTACCAAATTTAACACAAGCAATCATATCCCTGAATTCTGTTTTTAAGACCGATATGTATCTAAGCCGTTTTTAAATTATTAGCATTGACTACCTACTTATGCAGGGAGTTCCACAATTTGATTGTTATTACACTGAAAAAACGTTTACATTTCTCAAGATTAAAGCTCCGTTCCTCTAGCCCTAAATTGTCCCAAACAATTTCCATCTGCCAACTTTGTATATGGGTCTTAATTATTTTTGCATAAAGTAATCATATTACCTCTTAAGCCCTTTTTTTCTTTTAATAAACAGACTCAATCAACTTGGCTAACCTCTCCTCATAGTCTAAATCTTCCATTCCACTAAGTTTTGCTCACCCAATTTCCCTGTTATCTACCTTTTTCCTTGAATCTCCACCACCTAATACTGGACACATTTTGTTCTATTCTCCCATTCTATCGTCCCACCACGTTCCACTACAATCTCTCAGTCACATTTAGAATGTCTAGGGGTTGGCAAATCTGTTTAAAATGTATGAGCCAGTAACAATATTTAGGAGCCCAACATACTTTTAGGAGCCAGACAGTGGTATTTGTATATATATATATATGGGGAGAATTTCTAAATAATTTAGGAGCCAGGGGTAACATTCTAGGAGTCAGCGGCTGCCTACTAACATTAGCACTAATTTCTAGTTGAGAAGTGCTGCAAGTACATATTCTTCTAAACCTTTTATGTTATTGATGATAATAATGAGCTATACAATTGCTTCATTATATTTAAATTTTTTATTGTTTAATAAATAATTTAAAGCAAAGGTTTTAAATCAGTATAAAATAGTATTGCCCAATCAAAGATCTGGGGACAACACCCAATCCTCCGTACCTTTTCTCTGCCATCCTCTTCCCCACAACTTGAATATTATTCTACCACACTAAGCCTATCCAGAGCATGAGTTGCCAGGTCACCATAAAAATGTTAGTTTGTGCCCACTGATTTTGCTAATTAATTGTTCCTTTTAAGTTGAAATTAATTTAAATATCTTTTTTCATTATTATTATTATTTGTTGGTTTTCACCAACCTTGTGAGAGAAAGAAAAATATTTAAAATGCTTGAAAAGGGTGGTTGAAAGGATGGTTGTCGTTTGGTACAATATAGTAGAACAGTAACAAAGTAGATGAGGTTGAAAAGGACAAAAAGTCAATCATGTTAATTAATCTCAGATATGCGTTAAACCTTGTTTTTATAATAACCCCCCAAAAACAAACATGCAAATTAAATTGGCATCAATATATTTACAAAACATTCATAACCTTGAATTCTGTTTTTATTAAGCATACATTAGTCCTTTTTAAAGGTTTCTTTATCTTGTTTAAAAACATCAAATTCAAAGTCTAGTTTAACTATACAACTATACTCATGTTGTTTAAAGGGGTATGTTGCTCATTTGCTATATCAATCCAGTGATGCAGCATATCTGTAAAAAGCTGAGAAGAAAATATCACATGAACAAAAGGAAGATATTTCACCTCAAAATTTCCTCAGTAGTCACATCTCACTTAGATGGAATTTAAGCATCCAGTAAGGATGCTTGTCCTGGGACTTGCAAGGAAGCATGCATCTGGCATGTGCAGGTACAGTCGCTTTATTTCCCTTCTCCTTCAATAAAGTTTACTATAAAATCTTGTAATCTTAAAATGTGACATCCCAGAAGAACACAGTAAAGCAAAGTGTGAACTCCGATGTTGATTGTAGTTTTATGTATTAGTTTTTTTTTAAATTGATAAAAGTAAAAGCATCTGAATGGTAACTACTCATACAGCCACCACTCGAGGAAAGAGTGATATGGCCGAAGAGAAAGAATTGTATGGAACCTCCAAGGCACCGTTAAAGCATCCATAAAGGGTCCCTGAACCACGACCCATCTATGGGTAACTTGGTATAGAGATGGGATGCCTGAGATTCCCATCCGGTGTCCCTTACCAGATACAAATATCTGAAACCCCTCAGATGGATTCCTTATCCCCATTAAAGGGAAAGACTGTAGAGACCAGTATACTAAACCTTCAGAGCAAAGAGATTGCCTGAAGATCCAAAGCACCTCGGGAGAAAACTCCTGAGTCCATGGGCCCCCTCTTGGTACAACCCCCTGATGGACTTGCGACCGTAGTCAAAACCGCCAGGGTGATTAAGAAAGATGTCCCTCATGACAAGGAGATCTGGACAAAGATCCCAGAGAACAATTCACTCAATCAGTAGTCCAGGTAAATCATCTGTTAACACAGATTCAAACAGTTCTACTTCACTGCCTCCTCAGACACCGAGCCTAAGGAATGAAGTCCAGCCTAACACAGAGCCAGCAATGGCCTGAAGGAGACCTAGGGGGCAAGACCTGAGGAAGTTAACTCATAACTTCTATAGGCATGTCTTCATGTCTTATGAAGACTAAATTAGCATCCAGAATCCAGCCTGGCGCCTATACCAGAAAAATCTGGTCTAAGTATTCTTCCCTCTCTGATCGAGGAAGACAGATGAAATCCCTATAGGACCTATATCAGACTCGACAATATAAATTAAACCAGAATTGTCAAAACAAGGGAAGCTACCATTAGATCTGGACTCAGGTCACTGCCAAAAGAAACCCTAGATTTCTCCAAGGCTCTAGAAGCAGTATCGATACCAAAACAACAAGAGCAATGCACTGGAAGTGCTGGTCCAGACAAATGCAAACTTAGGAACCAGAAATGTTCCCTGAAAAGTAAAGAAAAGGAATGATATCCTTCCTCAACAATGGTCCTGCACTGCTACTCCCGTACCAAGGGTAGAGAGGACCTTATAGTCACCCAACGAGGAGGCATGATAAGGTTGCTTTAAGTACCTTAGGGTCCAGATAGAATGGGAGTTCCCCTACTCTGAGACCCCGAAACAAAAAAATGGTTTGAATGATCTCCCAAACCTCACTCAGTGATAGGCACTGGGACAATGACTCCAAAGGAGAACAAAACCCTGAAGGATTCCCTCTCTCTGACTGAAAGACAGGATCAAGAGAAGGAAAACTGGCTTGGAAGGCTGAGATTTGGAGCCTAGCTATAATTTCCTAAATCAAGCGTCCGAAAAGAGCAAAAGTCCATTCCCACACGATCCAAGATAGGACCTAGAACTGGCCCCTCCTGCCAATCTAGGTTAGGTAGGCCTCTGCATGGACTTATTCCAGAACTGGATCAGACTTGGAAAGCTAAGGCTTAGCAGAGATCTCAGACGCTGGGTCTTAACTGCTCCAAAAATAACAAGAGAAAAAGAGCCTATCTCTCAGATTCGCTTTCTCATCCAACGGTAAAAACCGCAGAATAGTGGAACCAAATAAATCTTCCTCCATTCAAAAGGAGAGAATAGACTCAGAAGACATATCTGTCAGCCTGAAACCCTAGCTTTAGGCCAGAAACTGCGAAAGTTCCAAAAAAGAATTATAAGCGCCAAGGCCTTAACTCTTTATCAAAATATATTGAGGGAACCCACCTCAAATCGAGACAAAGATGCTTCATAGGAAGTCTCTAGAAACTGTAACAACCTAAGTCGACAGTACATAAATATCCCTCTAGACGAAACAACTTATAAAAAAAAGTTTCCGCTAATAACCAAGAGCTCTAAGAATAAACTATCCTTAAGCGGAATAGAAAAAAACGGACGGCAAGCGCAAAAAAAAAGTTAGCCAAGTAGGGATGTGCAACGACACACCCTTCTATAGAGCCCAGAAACAGGGACATAAAAAGGAAATAGACAAAAAGGAATAGGATCTCCATCCTTCCTCACCCTACTTAATAAACTTCGCCATCTGATTCAATGGTCTGAGATTCAACTGGAAGATCAGTATTAGGCATCTCTAATATCGACACAACTTCGCTTACAAGCCAACGCAGGCGTGCCACCTTAAATCTAAAGGCGAAATCCTCCTCTGCTGGAGTAATAGAAGGAGCAGGCTCCCGCCCAGAAGTTCCGTACTCTGACGCCTCAGAGAGAATCGCATCCCCAGACAAATGATCGGATAAAAACCGCCAATTTACATGATGCTCCCTGGGCCAAAGTGAATGGATTAACCCTTCGTTTGCACGTAGCAGTATGAGGCAAAGCGGCTAAGGCCGCAGACATCGCCATACGGAACTGGGCTGTAACGTGACCACTCCCGGTCACACAGTGCGCAATGCAGGACCGCTCCTGCTAAAGTGAAAGCGCGCCAAGCTTAATAAAACTGCGGGACTCTCGAGAAAAAAAAAGGCAACCTGTACATTTCATATCAGTCTATGAGCCCAAAGCATCTCACACATATAAAGCAGCAAAAATCACATAAAACAAATATGATTCACCCCCCACTGTTCAACAATCCCCCTCAGAAGATATTAACCCTTGATTCCATAAAGATAAAGGATTCCCACTGTGACACTGTCTTCTAGCGTTAACATATGATTAAAAAATGAAACGATCTTACAGGAATCTATGCCGTGGAACAGAAACACGGTCCTTCTAGTTTGACAGACTGTAGCATCACTTCTGACATGGACTTGAGTGATGAAAAGCAGGCAGTTAAACTCATCAACACTGATTGCTTAGGAGCCTTTAATATGAGTCTGGATGGGTTCGCAGAAAGACTCTCCCTGCATCTCCAGACTCTAACTTTTGTCAATGCTCTCACTGAGAGGCCGACAAGACTACTTAAAACTCCAGTCCCATTTCGAAGGGTAGATACCCTTCCTAAGGAACTATTCTGAAATCTTCTGACACTTCTCTGCTAACCTCCTGTGACGAAAGGCAAAGAATGACTGGGGGATGAGGGAAGTGGGGGAGGTATTTAAGCCTTTGGCTGGTTTTTTTTTTTGCCTCCTCCTGGTGGGCAGGTTCAGTATTTCCCACAAGTAAGGAATGCAGCTGTGGACTCTCCCTGTATTAAGAAGGAAAAAAACAATTGCATCAAGAATAAATTAAAGTTTACAATGAATAAAGTTTACACTGGCAGTAAAATGTTTGATTTTATATGATGAAAAGGCTTTACAAAATACTTTCATTATTTAATTTGCCTGTTTTTCAGTAATCTAAATCTAAAAATTATAGTTATGCTATGTCTCCCAGAGGCACTGGAGTCCATAATGTGTAATTCAGAATCCTGACACATTAAGCCTTATTGATCACAGCAAATGATATACTGTAATATAAACATATTCCAGATTATTTTGAGTGTTTCCCTGGACTGTGAAACAATGTAAAATTTGACAAGTTTTTGAAAAATCTTGTTTAATATGCAATGCAATGGTTAACTTATTATGCATATATAAAAAATACTTTAATTATTTTTTTTTTTAACTCATGATTACCTTTTTGTATTTTATTTATAATTTTTATTGATCATTGAAAACATTACAAAAAACGTTACAAAAATACCTAAACAAATAGTACGTTTTCTGGTACAAAATTTTCTCAAATTTTGGAAGTTTGAAAAATAAATATCTTGTTTTTTTTGTTTTTTTTTTTACAGAGAAATACTTAAGAAATTACATGAAACTTTTCATTTTATAACAGGAAGTAAAATAATACAAAGAAGAAAAAAACATTATGCATTGAGGAAATTACATTTCCGTTCAAATCCCCATGTTTGGTTTAAAGCAAGACTAACAAGAATTGCAGAATATCTACCTTGCAAATAATATATGATGTGAACAGAATGTTGAACTTGTGTGAAATTACTGGCCACATAACTATTTATAAAAATACATGTCTTTTAGTCTTTACTTAAAATGTCATCAAAATAAAAAATGGCAATACATTTCTCAGTAATTAAAAAAAAAGTTTTATCTTTATTGAAATACCTAATTTGTCATTAGGTCACTTATGCAAGCACCTGGAACTATATTCAAAAAAAAAAGAAAAAAAAAAAGTATTTCATGATATATTTTTTTTAACTAGACAGAAGCAAATTAATTAATGACACTATTTATTTATGCAAGATTTGTTACAAAATCAAACATGGCATCTGTTTTTGTAATTTTCAGACATTTTAACAAACTGGAAGCACTTTAATTAATTAATAATTTAATAAATCGATGACTGCAGTGGCATATATCGTTTTTGTGCTGCCCTAGGTACTCAAAATTCTGCTGCCCCCCCAGGTTTTAGGCCTTTTTTAGCACATACACACCTAATAAACACCTCAAAAACACTGAAGACACACACACACCTCATACACAAAAACTGCACACACATACGTCAACCTCAAAACACCCCCTACTATTTAATGGATTATAGAACTGCAAAATTGCAGCAATAGTATAACGCTAAATATCAATTGTGTTAATAAGAATTGTCCCTTAGTTGCATATTGTAAACACAAATGATGATGCTGTCACAAAAAAACAATATTTTACGCAGTATTGACGGTTGCTGTCTTAAAGGAATAGTCTAGTCAAAATGAAAGTTTCATGATTCCGATAGAGCATGCAATTTGAAGCAACTTTCAAATTTTTCTTTGCTCTCTTTGAATCTTTATTTGAATATAAGGTTAGGATCCAGCCCATTTTTGGTTCAGCACCTGGGTAGCGTTTGTTGATTGGTGGCTACTGAACAGAAAATGGTCCAGGTCCTTTGCTTATATTCTTGCTTTTTAAAATAAAGATAGCAAAAGAATGAAGAAAAATTGATAATAGGAGTAAATTAGAAAGCTGCTTAAAAATGCATGCTATATCTGAAGCATGGAAGTTTAATTTTGACTAGACTATTCCTTTAAGTGTTCACGCACAAAACCAGTGCTTCTAATAAGATGAAAAATGATTCCCCAACATGCTATGTTAGTCAAGCAAGCTTTTTGATGCCATGGTGTTCTGACAGTGTTTTCTTAACACCAAACAAGAGTCAAAAACATTTTTATATGGAAAGTACTTTTACTTTTTTCCACAAATGATTTCAGGTTTCCCTGAGTAGCAACACTGTGGCAGCCATTTTGGATACCATGCCACCATATTTATAAAATCCATTCACTGTAAGCCCTGTTTCTGTTGATTATGCAATTCTAGCGGTCGTTTAAAGGGATACTGCACACAATTCTTTTCTTTCATGATTCAGAAATAGCATACAATGCAATTTTAAGCAACTTTCTAATTTACTCCTGTTATCCATTTTGCATTGTTCTCTTGGTATCTTTATTTGAAAAAGCAAGAATGTAAGCTTACGAGACAGCCCATTTTTCTTCAGCACCTGGGTAGCGCTTGCTGATTGGTGGCTAAATATATCAGTTGCAGGCACGCTTATGAGATGATTAAAGGACCAGTAAACACAGTAGATTTGCATAATCAACAAATGCAAGATAACAAGACAATAAAATAGCATTTACTCTGAATTTCAAATGAGTAGTAGATTTTTTTTCTAATAAATGTCAAAGTTATGTATATTTCCACTCCCCCTGTACCATGTGATAGCAATCAGCCAATCACAAATGCATATACGTATAGTCTGTGAATTCTTGCACATGCTCAGTAGGAACTGGTGACTCAAAAAGTGTAAATATAAAAGACTGTGCACATTTTTTTTAATGGAAGTAAATTGCAAAGTTGTTTAAAATTACTTGCTGTATCTGAATCATGAAAATGTAATTTGACCTGAGTGTCCCTTTAATAGATTAATATTTTGTCAAAGAAAATTTTCTTGTAGATTACTGAAGAACTTATTTCTGACACCTTGTTACTGTAAATTCATTTATATTACAAAATTCCTATTTGTTCTACATTTTCCTAAATTTCTTACTATATTTTACAGTTACTCATTACATTCATTTTATTATTGCATCTAAAAGAAAATATTTTAGATGCAATAAAAAAATAATGTGATGTCACTTTAAAAACGAGCAATTTATTTCAAAGTTACAAAATTATTTTTTAAATTTGAGTCAAATTCATACAAAAAAAAATAAATCTAAAATAAATGTATACCATGAAAGTATGAGAATAGATTTTAAAAATTAAGCATTATTTTCAAGTTTTATAAATAATGTCATAAATATTTTACATTTAAGCTAACTTCCTCTTTCTCTAACCAAAACATTTTCATAATAAGCACATGAAATTACTCTCACATGTGATGCAAAAGTAGCATTTCTCATTCTGTACTAGTACAAGGGTTAAGTAAATTTGCAAGAGCCTGTGCCAATGTTAATTTTGTTTTCAGTATCAAAAATTACTAATCTAAGGAACATTAAACTCAAAATGTTGCTCCTCCAAAAACATTTAAAAGGATATGAAACCCAACATTTTTCTTTTATGATTCAGATAGAACATGCAATTTTAAATAATTATCATAGGAATGAAGCAAATTTGATAATAGAATTAAATTAGAAACTTTTTATAACATAATAACATATATAACAATATAACAAAACTGCTACTATATAGTGCTCCAGACACCAGCACATTCCTGAACAAACGTCCCTGCTTTTCAACAAAAGATACCAAGATAAGGAAGGCATTTTGATAATAGAAATAAATTAGTTGTTTAAAATGACATGTTCTATTTGAATCATGAAAGAAAATGTTTGTGTTTCATGTCTTTAAGTGGTCAATTGGTATCTTAACCAAATCCTATCACCAAAGATATGTTTGTAAAGTCAACTTAAAATGCATTTATCAAATAAATAAATTAGAATACACCCTTGTTTGATCTCAGTATATTAATAAACAATGAAAATACATATTTGTTAAATTGTTTCTTAAACTATTATCCAGGTTGAATTTTAAAATGATATCTAAAAGCAAATTCATTGATATTATATGCAAAAAATAAATATAATTCCTCGTATGTTTATACTCTATTTTAGTGTCACCAACACAAAAATGCATAATTCATACTTAACGTTAAAACAAAGGGCCTATTATGTAAACATATATAGATAAATGTAATGAAAAGTCAAATACAGTGTTAAGTGATTCAATGTTTATCTAGGACAGCAAATGATCTGTTCAATATTTAATAACCATTATAAGTTATTATAGAAGTGACTATCTTTGTACTAACATACTAAATCAACAGAAAATATGTCATTATAATCTGTCATTCAAAGACCTTTATGACAATATATATATTAACATAATGTCCTAGAGAAAATTAAGATGTTTGAAACATTCCCTCAAACATATGACAAGTTGTATGTGCAAAAAGATTGTTTGTAAAAGATTTTGAAAAACGTTCACAGTTGAGCACTATGAGGCAAGAGCTCTTAGTAATGATGAAATATAAAAAAAAATGGTATCATATACACAGATTGTTCTGACAATATAGACTTTTTACTGCTTTTAAATTGATAGGAAAATAATAACATAAAATATCATAAGCAGAACAGCTTGTTTGTGTATTTCTTCTGGTTTTGGATCTTTATTACTGGACTTTAACTGAACTATCTTTAAAATGACTTTTTATGTATATATGGATCTAGAGAGTGCAGATGGTGTAATTCAGGTGGTCTGCAGCATAAACCTAAAGGAAATCTATTTTATGGGGTATAAAAGGACTTCTCTTTACACCTCAAGAAAAGATGCCGGAGGTTGCAACAGAAGCTTTTGATGGTCATATGTAGCACCAAGGCCCCCGTTGCAATAGATGTAATGTAGGTTAATTTTAATAGGAGACCCACTGAAAATTATTTTATGGTGATTTATTTCCCACAGAGACACTTAAAAAAAAAGGGGGGGGGGGTTTACTTATTCTATAATTAATTGTATTAGGTCCATCAAAAATAGTTTCATATTGTTGATTACCAGAAGCTTTGCTTAAATAAGACTTTAAGTGGTGAACGATCTGGGGGCTTCAGAATAGAGTCCCAAGTGTGCTCAAGGCTCTACTAAGCACATTAGGCCTGGCTACATATTTATTTCTTGATGCAATCATTCTTTGCAGTTGAGTCAGTAGTCACTGATTGTTAATAACAACCTATAAGAAGGAATATAGGCTATGCAATTGATATCCATACATGGGTTTATAGACAAATGACCTAAGGAGTAGTATCTGTGGTATAAGAGAAGGTGGAGCCAAGAAAGTTGAAGTCTTTTATATAATGTCTTGAGCTCTATCGTTATTGTTTTTGTAGGGACCAATACCATGGCAGATAATTTATAATAAATTGCTTGACACATTTATATCAGACTTAAATGCCAAGTACAGTGGGGAAAAAAAGTATTTAGTCAGCCACCAATTGTGCAAGTTCTCCCACTTAAGAAGATGAGAGAGGCCTGTAATTTTCATCATAGGTATACCTCAACTATGAGAGACAAAATGTGGAAACAAATCCAGACAATCACATTGTCTGATTTGGAAAGAATTTATTTGCAAATTATGGTGGAAAATAAGTATTTGGTCAATATCAAAAGCTCATTACTTTGTTATATATCCTTTGTTGGCAATGACAGAGGTCAAAGGTTTTCTGTAAGTCTTCACAAGGTTGTCACACACTGTTGCTGGTATGTTGGCCCATTCCTGCATGCAGATCTTCTCTAGAGCAGTGATGTTTTGGGGCTGTTGCTGGGCAACACGGACATTCAACTCCCTCTAAAGGTTTTCTATGGGGTGGAGATCTGGAGATTTGCTAGGCCCTTGAAATGCTTCTTACGAAGCCACTCCTTCATTGCCCGGGCAGTGTGTTTGGGATCATTGTCATGCTGAAAGACCCAGCCACGTTTCATCTTCAATGCCTTTGCTGATGGAAGGAGGTTTGCACTCAAAATCTCACGATACATGGCCCCATTCATTCTTTCATGTACACGGATCAGTCGTCCTGTTCCCTTTGCAGAGAAACAGCCCCAAAGCATGATGTTGCCACCCCCTGCTTCACAGTAGGTATGGTGTTCTCTCTCCTCCAAACACGACAATTTGTGTTTCTACCAAACAGTTCTACTTTGGTTTCATCTGACCATATGACATTCTCCCAATCTGCTTCTGGATGTAACACACACTAACTTTAAGTTAGATTTTGTAGAACAAATATATGCAAAACAGTTGTTATAGCAGACCATATAAATAAAGGTTGTGTCTCACATAATCTATAGTGGGTATTTTATCTGGAAATACACACATATAAACTGAGTGAGTGGAGTTTAATATGAGAGTTAAAACTGTTGTGGCCAATAAGTGAGTTAGATTGTGGTTCTCACTAAAAAGTTGTAATTGAATGAAATAACAGTTTTAACTCTAAAGGTTTAGGACTGCATAGCAAAAATATGATAAAAGGAAAAATATGGGTTTGTAGCAAACAATAAATATGAGGCAAAAATTACAAAAGAGATAATGTCCAGAAAACAAAAGAAAAAGTAACGTTTTTGTGAAAAAATGTAAAAGTGACAAAATGGTTTTATGACAAAAATATATAAGATGATATGTCCAGCAATGACTCACCTCCGGAGGGAGAAAAAGTAGCAATGGTGGTTCAGTGATTGTTTTTTAAGGCAAACCGCTGAAGTAGTTTGAGGGGAGAGCAGCTTACAGAGCTGCAGCGTCCTGTTCTGTGTAAACCGGAAGTGAAGGTCCGTGAAACCGGAAGTGGATAGATGACACGCAAACAGCGTGTGTTCAGTAGCACAGAGGGAAGTCAGAGTCCTCAGTGAGAGCGGCTGTGCAGGGAAGCATGCAACTTCAATACCAAGCAAGGTATTGAATGTTGCAGGCTCCTTTATAGCCAGGACTCAGTTAGGGATATATCTTTTAAAGAGACAGGCATTTGGTATTATGACAGGGTACCCCCTTTAAGGAACCACTCCGTGGTTCATGGTTTCGGTCTAGATGGATGTCGACGGTGAAACAGAGACACTAGTCTTGGGGCTGAGAGATTAACTGAGGGCTCCCAGGAATCCTCCTCATGGGGATAGCCCTTCCAGTGGATCAGATACTGGAGTCTACCGGATACTTTACGAGAGTCCAGGATGTTTTCAACCTCATACTCCACTTCAGGAGCTAGAGGGGGTTCATCTACAGAAGATGGTGAATGATTTCTGAGTGCCTGATATGGCTTGAGAAGCGAAACATGAAAGGTTGGGTGGATACGATAATGTGAAGGCAGAAACAAGGTCACAGCGTTGTCATTGATAACCTTGGTTACAGGGAAAGGTCCAATAAATAGTTTGTTGAACTTGCGGCTAGGCACAGTGAGACGAAGGTTTCTCGTGGATAGCCATACCAAGTCACCAGGTTTATAGATAGGGGACGCTCTATGTCGGAGGTCATAATAATGTTTATGACGTGCTTGAGCCTTTTTTATGTTTTCTGAAAGTAATGTAAAGGATTCTGAGATGGAGTTAGTGAAATCATTTATTATAGGACAATCACTTTCCCTTTCGAGGGGTAAGTAGAATGACGGATGAAATCCGTAATTGGCATGGAAAGGAGTGTCTTTGATTGAAGTGTGATATGTGTTGTTATGTGCAAATTCAGCGATAGGGAGCAACTCATTCCAGTTATCCTGTTGTTGTGTGGAGAAACAACGGATATATTCCTCCAACCACTGGTTGGTACGCTCCGTCTGCCCGTTGGTCTGGGGGTGAAAAGCAGATGATAACCTTTGATCAATCTCAAGGGTTTTACATAGCTGTTTCCAAAGGCGCGAGGTGAATTGTGTCCCTCTGTCTGTTGTGATAGAAGAGGGTACTCCATGTAATTTGATTACATTTTTTTAGCAACAACGTCACTGTTTCCATACTGGTGGGCAGTTTATGGAAAGGGACAAAATGAGACATTTTCGTCAATAGATCAACCACTACCATAATTGTCTTGTTACCACCGGATTTGGGAAGTTCAACTATAAAATCTATGGCTATCTCACTCCATGGTCTTTTGGGTATAGGAAGAGAAAGGAGATAACCTGGGGGGTGTCTTCTATCTTTTTTACATGTGGTACATGTCTTACAGGTAGAGATGTGTTTTTGTACATCACAAATCATTCTGGGCCACCAGTACAATCGCTTTAGCAATCTGTGAGTCTTGTTAACTCCTGGGTGTCCAGAGAATTTGGAATCATGTACCTGTTCAAGTATAAATGATCTCATGTTTGGAGGGATATATGTCTTACCTTGATAACAAAGTAACCCATCAGATTTAGGAGTTAGATTATATGTATCCTTTGTTGTATCGATGTCTTGTTCACTTTTTAATTTAACTGTGAAATCTATGATACCACCTAAAATAAAGTTAGGGGGAATAATAGTACCTGTGTGAGGAACCTGATGGGGTTTTGGAGGCAGCCTGGATAGGATATCTGCTTTTGTGTTCAGGGAAGCCGTCCTATAGGTGATAATGTAGTTGAACCTTGAAAAGAATAAACTCCATCTGACCTGTCTAGATGTGAGTGTTCGATTGGTTTTGAGAAACTGTAGGTTTCTATGATCGGTATAGATAATAATAGGTTCAGCGGTTCCCTCTAATAAATGTCTCCAATTAACTAGGGCACTTTTCATGGCGAGAAGTTCTTTTTCCCCTACATGATAGTTTAGTTCAGAAGATGTGAGGACACGGGAGTAATATGCTATTGGATGTAATTTATTGGTGGTTTTGGATTTTTGGGAAAGTACAGCCCCAATAGCATGTTCAGATGCATCTACTTCAAGTGTATACTGAGAGAGTGGGTCAGGATAAGCAAGAATAGGAGCTGTAGTAAACGCATGTTTTAAATAATTAAAGGCATCATTAGCTGAGGGGGACCACACAAAAGGTATATGATCTTTAGTAAGATTAGTGAGGGGTTTAGCAATGTGAGAGAACCCTTTAATAAACTTTCGATAGAAATTCGAAAACCCTAGAAATTTCTGGACATTCTTTTTATTACGTGGTATGGGCCAATCAATTATTGCTTGAACCTTTGAATTTTCCATCTGAATCCCTTTTGATGAGATATGGTACCCCAGAAATGTGATATCATTACTATGAAATATACATTTCTCAGCTTTCACGTAAAGTTTATGTGCTTGTAAACGTGCCAAGACTGTTCTTACGTGTTTTATGTGTTCTGTCAGATTGTTAGAAAAGATTAATATATCATCAAGATATATTACCAGGAAGGTGTCCAATATATCTCTGAATATGTCATTAATATAACGTTGAAACGTTGCAGGGGCATTACATAGCCCAAATGGCATTACCGTGTACTCAAAGAGTCCGTACCTCGTACGGAACGCCGTCAGCCACTCATCACCTGAACGCATACGAATGAGGTTGTAAGCACCTCTGAGGTCGAGTTTAGTGAAAATGGATGACCCATTTAATCTTTCTATAAGTTCAGGGATGAGCGGCAGAGGATAACGGTCTTTCACAGTACGTTTATTGAGCTCACGGTAATCCACAATCGGCCTGATGGTTTTGTCTTTGTTAGTCACAAAGAAAATGCCCGCACCTGCAGGAGAGGTGGAAGGTCTTATGAATCCTTTTCTAAGGTTTTCATTTATGTATTCTTTGAGTCTTACTAATTCAGTTTGGGATAGAGGGAAGATGTGCCCATATGGGATGTCAGACCCTGGTATAAGTTCTATGGGGCAATCATACTCTCTATGGGGTGGTAGAGATTCTGCTTCTACTTTATCAAATACTAATGAGAAGTCATGATACTGACGTGGTATTAACCCTTCATCTTGGTTTAGGTGGAGTATAGAGTGAGAAAGTAGACAAGTATTTTTGCAATAGGATGAGTTAAATTCTATTGTATTTTGTTTCCAATGAATCATTGGTTGGTGTTGTCTTAACCAGTGCAGCCCGAGTATGACCGGGAACATTGGAGAGGTGATGATATCAAAAGAGATATACTCTTGGTGGTTATTGTGAATGTTAACAAGTATGGGAATCGTTTGATGTGTGATGGGACCTGTGGATAGACAATTACCATCAATCAAACGTACTGCAACTGGATTTTCTTTCACAACAAACGGTATATTTTTATTTTTTACTATAGAGGAATCAATGTAATTGGCATAAGCGCCAGAGTCCACAACGGCTTCAAGGTTTAGTCGCTGTCTTTCCCACTGTAACGAGATGGGAACTAATAAGTAAGTTGGTTTATGAGTAGAAAGTGTAAAATTGTGAAGAGCACAAACTGACTCACCAGATTTCTGTCTCTTCAGAGATGGGCAGTCCGTGACTGAATGGTCCTTGGAGGCACAATACATGCAGAGAGCATGTTCCTTGCGATGAGACTTTTCCTCTGGGGTTAGCGGTCCTTTTATGAACCCAATATCCATGGCCTCTGCATTACCCCTTGGGCTATATGTCACAGGACGTGAAGGATGATATCTAGTTACAGTGTCATGTGTTTGTTTTTCTAATCTCCTCTCTCTGAATCTCCTATCAATCTTAATAGTAAGGGCCATTAATGCCTCTAAAGAATCTGGGAGATCAATTCTAACTAATTCATCTTTTATGGGGTCTGATAGACCTAATCTAAATTGATTAATTAATGAGATTTGATTCCATTGCGTGTCTCTTTGCCAGATCTTGAACTCAGATATGTAGTCTTCCACATATCTTTTATTCTGCTTTAGACTACGTAATGTATTTTCTGCTGTCAGTTGTTTATGAGGGTCTTCATACAGATCAGACATTGCTCTAAAAAATTCATCAACTGATTCAAGTATGGGGTCATTAGATTCGTACAGGGAGTCTGCCCAAGCACGGGGTTCTCCTTTTAAATAGGATATTATTGTCAGAATTTTAATTCTTTCAGTAGGGAATGTTTTTGGTTTTAATGTAATAAACATTCTACAGGCATTGTAGAACTGTCTAAAAGTTTTTCTATCGCCTGAGAAATGTTCTGGGGGGCTGATAGGCGGTTCAGGAGGAACAGGAGGAGAGTTAAACCCTTCTTTTATAATCCCTTTTAGGGTTAAATTCTCTGAGTGTAATTCTCTAAGACCCTGTGTCAACTGATCTACTTTATGGGAGAGTTCCATGACATGAGCCTGTAGGTCAGCAGGGTTCAGCATTCTGTTTTTAAGGCTTGGTATTCTGTAACACACACTAACTTTAAGTTAGATTTTGTAGAACAAATATATGCAAAACAGTTGTTATAGCAGACCATATAAATAAAGGTTGTGTCTCACATAATCTATAGTGGGTATTTTATCTGGAAATACACACATATAAACTGAGTGAGTGGAGTTTAATATGAGAGTTAAAACTGTTGTGGCCAATAAGTGAGTTAGATTGTGGTTCTCACTAAAAAGTTGTAATTGAATGAAATAACAGTTTTAACTCTAAAGGTTTAGGACTGCATAGCAAAAATATGATAAAAGGAAAAATATGGGTTTGTAGCAAACAATAAATATGAGGCAAAAATTACAAAAGAGATAATGTCCAGAAAACAAAAGAAAAAGTAACGTTTTTGTGAAAAAATGTAAAAGTGACAAAATGGTTTTATGACAAAAATATATAAGATGATATGTCCAGCAATGACTCACCTCCGGAGGGAGAAAAAGTAGCAATGGTGGTTCAGTGATTGTTTTTTAAGGCAAACCGCTGAAGTAGTTTGAGGGGAGAGCAGCTTACAGAGCTGCAGCGTCCTGTTCTGTGTAAACCGGAAGTGAAGGTCCGTGAAACCGGAAGTGGATAGATGACACGCAAACAGCGTGTGTTCAGTAGCACAGAGGGAAGTCAGAGTCCTCAGTGAGAGCGGCTGTGCAGGGAAGCATGCAACTTCAATACCAAGCAAGGTATTGAATGTTGCAGGCTCCTTTATAGCCAGGACTCAGTTAGGGATATATCTTTTAAAGAGACAGGCATTTGGTATTATGACACTGGATCATCCAAATGCTCTCTAGCATACTTCAGATGGGCCCAGACATGTACTGTCTTAAGCAGGGGAACACGTCTGGCACTGCAGGATCTGAGTCCCTGGCGGCGTAGTGTGTTACTAATGGTAGCCTTTGTTACGTTGGTCCCAGCTCTCTGCAGCTCATTCACTAGGTCCCCCCGTGAGGTTCTGGGATGTTTGCTCACCATTCTTGTGATCATTTTGACCCCACGGGGTGAGATCTTGCATGGAGCCCCAGATCGAGGGAGATTATCAGTGGTCTTGTATGTCTTCCATTTTCTAATTATTGCTCCCACAGTTGATTTCTTCACACCAAGCTGCTTGGCTGTTGCAGATTCAGTATTCCCAGCCTGGTGCAGGTCTACAATTTTGTTTCTGGTGTCCTTCAACAGCTCTTTGGTCTTCACCATAGTGGAGTTTGGAGTGTGACTGAGGTTGTGGACAGGTGTCTTTCATACTGATAACAAGTTCAAACAGGTGCCATTAATACAGGTAATGAGTGGAGGACAGAGGAGCCTCTTAAAGAAGAAGATACAGGTCTGTGAAAGCCAGAAATCTTGCTTGTTTGTAGGTGACCAAATACTTATTTTCCACCATAATTTGCAAATAAATTCTTTCCAAATCAGACAATGTGATTGTCTGGATTTGTTTCCACATTTTGTCTCTCATAGTTGAGGTATACCTATGATGAAAATTACAGGCCTCTCTCATCTTCTTAAGTGGGAGAACTTGCACAATTAGTGGCTGACTAAATACTTTTTTTCCCCACTGTATACACTTTCTAGGAGCAAGGCACATGATTTTTTTTGTGTGGATATATATATATATATTTATTTTATTTTATTTATAAAATATTTTACCAGGAAGGATACATTGAGATTTCTCTCGTTTTCAAGTATGTCCTGGGATCACAAAACATTGCATTGATACAATAGGGTACAATAAAATACAAAAACAATAATAAAAATACACATTATATGCAAACATTTAACATAGAGCAGAAAAATATGGAACGCTTCACGAATTTGCGTGTCATATATAACAATATATATAATTATAACAACAATAATAATAATAATTATAACAACAATATAACAATATATAATTGTTAGCAAAAAAAAAAAATGAGACCCAGACAGAATATCACTACCTGGTTCCTGGATTTGTCCAAGTCATGTTGTAACAGATGTAAAAACGATTGAACTATAATATTCAAAAAGAACAATCTATGTTTTCAGTGTCACACGTGCCAACCTAATAGTTTCAAACAGAACTGCATTGATTAAGTTCTAAAACTTAAAATGTATATGTTACTACTGACACTAGATTTCCCTTGGTAAACTAATTTTTTTTATAACTACAAAATTATTTCAATTAATATTGAAGTAATTAGGAAATGTATATTTCTGCACAAATTATATATTATAAATGTTCACTGGCTGACAGGGACAGCTCCAACAGCTGTATTGGTTGACATAAGGCTGAATAAAATTAAAGGAAATTCAGGGTATTATTTAGGAGAGGGGTATATATTAATCAAATGCAAACATGTTTTTCAGTACAGTCGGCTGTTGCAGAAAAATTGTTGGTAAACAATGTACCAATTTAACCATTGTTCTATCCTGATTTGCTATACTCGTTAGCAGACCACTAAATATAGTAGAATTGAATAATTAGCAAATGATACACAATAAAAATGCACATCTAAAATATAATTCATTCTTAACCCCCCTGTATCATGTGATAGCCACCAGCCAATGGCAAATGTATACATGTATATTGAAGGTACTCACTTCTGCACATGCTCAGTAGGAGCTAGAGCCTGAGAAAATGTACAGTATATTAAGGGGTCGATTTATTAAGCTGCGGCAGACAGGGGTGCTTAAACGCACCCCAGTCCGCCGCAGCTCACCTCTGGAGGGCTGATATCCTCTGGCAGAATTCAGCATTGCACATGAGCGCTATTTTGTGCTTGCGTGCAATCCCTGCCCACTGCCCGCGCACAGCCAATCACACGGCAGGAGCTGTCAATCTCCCCGGTCGGACAAGAAAGGGGAGATTGAAATTTGCCACTTTAGAGGCGGCGAAAGGTTAGGAAAGCAGAGGTCTAATGACCGCTGCTTGTTAAATATGGAGTGCAGGTTCTTTTATGAGAAACTGCAGTCGTAGGCAGGCGAAAGGCTTGCAAAGCCTTTGATAAATCGACCCTTAAGAATTTTTTTAAATTGCTTGTTTAAACTGAATCATTAAAGTTTATTTTTGACTTCAGTGGCCCTTTAAAAACAAACAAAAAAACTTGCAAAGAACCTATACCAGATAATATATCACTCCTTATTCCTTTAAAGTTACTGCTCAAAAAAAGGTACATTTGTTTCAGCAGATTATTTTTCTGTGTGTGTTATCTGAAGTTGTAACAAATGTACTTCAATCAATTCATTTTCCTAGCCAATGACATATTTGTCTGGGATAATAAAATAAACACACTAAATCCCATTAGAAAGATAAGCACTTTCATCAACTCCAAAAGAGCTGACTCTGTACACTTACGGTAAAAAGGAAATTCTTTAACCAAGCATACAGGATGACAAAATTGAGGCTAAGACATATGCATTTATTGGCACACAATATACAGTAAATGTAAGATTTATACCAATATATTTGTATAACAGCAGGTAAACTTATGACAACTCCCACTATGACTAGTGACACATTTTTAACAGATTGTTAAAAGATTCAAACATACTCTTAGCTTTGAAACAAGTGCTGACAATGCTATTACTTGCAGTACAGTTGTCCTTTGCTTCCAAAGATGTTAAGGATATCACCAAGTTTCCAAGTTTAAAGGATTATTAAACAAATGCTTTTTAATCACTAGGAGGCAGATTCTCAAAAACTAAATAGCTTAGAGAGCAATTATCTTACAGATTACATAGGAATAGATGCAACTGAATTAAGAAAAGGGGCTGAACTTTCCAGTACCTGCAAATTATGAACTGATCCCCATAGAAAATAATGAGGCTCTTCAAAATACAGAAACTCAGTAAGCTATAAGGTTAACATGGAAGCATCCAGCACTAAAATAATTTTCAACCTGAAGCAAACACAAATCAAAGTGCAATGGTTTCAGTGTAGTTTAACTTGTATTTGCTTCTAGTTTTTGATACATTATTTTTTCTTTAAGATTTATAAGTAAACATCATATTTTGTTCAGCTAGAGTGATAAATTAATGAGTCCTGAAGGTATAAAATGCATTGAAAATATGATGAGAGAAGTTAAAAATCGTGAAAAATGCCAATAGAATACACTAGACCTGCCAGATATATTTCAGCTAAGATCTTGGAAAGCCCATTAGCTGAGGCAGGGAAACTCATTTTACAATAAGGAAAACAACATACTTTGAATTTTGTATTATAACTACAAATTTCACTGTGTTTTTTTTAATTTACATACTTTCAGATTTACTTTATTAACTATCCAATTTACATCCATTGTTGGATTGTGGTCAGTCTTTTTATATGCACACTTTCTGAGGCACCAAATACTACTGAGCATGTGCAAAAGCTCACAGTGTATATGTATACGAGTCTGAGATTGACTGATGGCCATCAGATGATAAAGGGAGCCGGCAATTGCATTGCATTTTTAATATGCACTTGTTGATTATTCAATTCTACTGTGTTTCATATATTTTATTCTATGATAATAGCAGGAACGCCCACTGACAAAACTATAATTACAATATAATAATTGTAATATAATATAATACAAATAATTTTGCTC
Organism: Bombina bombina; assembly: GCF_027579735.1. Lineage (NCBI taxonomy): Eukaryota > Metazoa > Chordata > Amphibia > Anura > Bombinatoridae > Bombina > Bombina bombina. The sequence goes on along the minus strand of NC_069507.1, from coordinate 93,363,753 downwards.
TAAACTGCTGCTGGGGCTTAGTCATTAAGGAGGTTACTGGTAGCGCTATTCACTTACTATAGAGCACACTTGTGCTTCGCATACGTAGTAGCTTACTTCAAGACGTATTTGTTTATATTGTTGTTGCTTTGATGGAAGCTATCACATATGCAAGGCATCTGCACGAACGAGCACTTTAGTAAGTGAATAGCTCTACCGGTCGCCTCCTGGTTTGCTAAGCCCCAGCAGTAGTTTAGAGCAGTTTATTTTATTTTTTTCATATAAAAGGGAATATTTCAAAATATTCTATTTTTTAGGTATGCTCTGCTGAATAAACATTTTCATTTTTAAAGTTTCAGGGTTGCGCATCTCCCCTTGACTAACATAGCGGTGGGAGTTGTACGTATTAACCAATGAGCATTAAGAGAAACTAATTCAGCTTTATTTTTGTTTCTTAAAACAGATTTTAGTTTACTTTTTTGTCAGACAAAAAAATTAATGTTTAAATCTTGTTCTTTTACATGCCTGGTTTGAAATTTTTGAGTACAATGTTCTTTTCAATAATTGAAACAACTCTGTCATTAATTCCACTGCCCTTTATAAAACATTAACAAAATTCTTTGATTAAGTTGTTCTTTATTTAAATCCTTTAGATAAATATCAGCATTCTGTAATAATACAGGCATTCTGGCTATGGCTAAGTCTAACCTGTCATCACTTTTAAACTTTATGAAAGAAACTGACGTTATACCAACAGAACCTGTTCTTTAACAAAGAGTTGCGCCCTTTTATGGCGACGCTTGAAAAATAAACAAATGTGTATTCATAAATCCCAATCTAATGAAAATAACTGACGTCAGTTAATCTGCATATTCTGCTATATTGGAGGGTGGGGGGAGGTGAAATATTTCCAGAAAAGTCTCTGAAACACAAGCAAGCACTAATTTAATATTATCCATCGTGACTAACTGAATAAATATGAAAATAATTTTTTATAACTATAGCAACAAAACAAATTACATATACCTTCCAACAAAAAAAAAGTAAAGAAACTTATCATTTCTAAATAAATCACATTTTTATTTTGTTGCTCCTGGCAATGAAAACAAAAGCATAATCTCGTTGACAAATTAAATGCATTAGAGGTAACGTATTAAAAGACCATTATAATAAACAAATTACATGCTCTAAGTCATTAAAACCTATCATTTTAGTATTAGATATCCTGAAAGTCTGGAATTCCGCAGCGTAATTGTAGCGAGCTTGATTCGACCTAGTTATCAAAGCCTACAGACCTGCAAAATTTGAAATTTGTGATGTAACATACAATTCTCTGGTCTCAATCCGACACAGATCGATGCTTACGTCATTACAGATGTTCTGAATACACATTTAGCACTATTTGACACTTTTTCAAAGTTATCAAATAGTTAACAGGTACGTTTGCGGCTATTCTGGCCCAGCGTACCTGGTTTTCAATCCGCCACCCTGGAGGCCGCGGATGCCATAGGAATCAATGGGAGTCTGAAAGCAGCGAAAGCTTATGTTCAATGCTGCCAGATATCCCATTGATTTATACGGTAGAAAACCAGTTACATTTACACCTAACACCCTAACATAAGCCCCGAGTCTAAACACCCCTAATCTACCGCAACCTACAAAAATGATTAACCCCTATTCCGCCGCTCCCGGACCCCGCCGCCACTAAATAAAGTTATTAACCCCTATCCCGCTGCTCCCGGACCCCGTCGCCACCTAAATAAACGTATTAACTCCTAAACCTCTGGCCTCCCACATAACTACCATTAACTAAACCTATTAACCCCTAAACCACCAGACCCCCACATCGCCATAAACTAAAATAAGCTCTTAACCCTTAAACCTAACAACCCGCTAACTTTACATTAAAATTACAACATTCCTATCTTATAATAAATTAAAACTTACCTTTAGAATTAAAATAAACCATATTAAACTATTAATTAACCTACCCTAACTATTATACTAAAATTACATTAAATTAGCAATTAAATTAACTATATTACATATTAAAAAACCCTAACCCTAATCAAATTATTTAAATCTACTATTAAAAATTACTAAATTACTAAAAAAAACAACCCACAGTATCAAAAATAAAAAACGAATTACACCTAATCTAATAGCCTTATCAAAATAAAAAAGCCCCCCCAAAATAAAAAAAAACCCTAGCCTACAATAAACTACCAATGGCCCTTAAAAGGGCCTTTTGCGGGGCATTGCCCCAAAGAAATCAGCTTTTACCTGTAAAAAAAATACTAACACCCCCTAACAGTAAACCCCCCACCCCCCCAAATAAAAAGCCTATCTAAAAAGCCTTAGCTCCCCATTGCCCTGAAAAGGGCATTTGTATGGACATTGCCCTTAAAAGGGCATTTAGCTATTTTACATGCCCAGACCCTACTCTAAAAATAAAACCCACCCAAAAAACCCTTAAATAAACCTAAAACTAACCCCCAACGATCCACTTACAGTTTTTGAAGTTCCGCTTGAAGGATCCATCCAGCCGGCAAGAAGTCTTCATCCAGGCGGCCTTCTCCATCTTCATCCATCTGGCAAAGTCTTCATCCATGTGGCCTCTTCTATCTTCATCCATCCGGCGCGGAGCGGGTCCATCCTGAAGACATCTGGCGTGGAGCTCCTCTTTAATACCGTCGCCGCCGTAAACTGGAACTTGAATGCAAGTGACGTCATCCAAGATGGCATCCCTTGCATTCCTATTGGCTGAAAGGTTCCAATCAGCCAATAGGATTTGAGCAGCTCTCATCCTATTGGCTGTTCCAATCAGCCAATAGGATGAGAGCTCAATCCTATTGGCTGATTGGGACAGTCAATAGGATGAGAGCTGTTGAAATCCTATTGGCTGATTGGAACAGCCAATAGGATTTTAGCAGCTCTAATCCTATTGGCTGATTGGAACCTTTCAGCCATTAGGAATGCAAGGGACCCCATCTTAGGTGACGTCCCTTGCATTCATGTTCCAGTTTACAGCGGCGACCGTATTGAAGAGGAGCTCCGTGCCGGATGTCTTCAGGATGGACCCGCTCCATGCCTGATAGATGAAGATAGAAGAGGCCGCATGGATGAAGACTTCATGGATGGATGAAGATAGAAGAGGCCGTCCGGATGAAGACTTCTTGCCGGCTGGATGGATCCTTCAAGCGGAACTTCAAAAACTGTAAGTGGATCGTCAGGGGTTAGTGTTAGTTTATTCAAGTGTTTTTTGGGTTGGTTTTATTTTTAGAGTAGGGTCTGGGCATGTAAAAGAGCTAAATGCCCTTTTAAGGGCAATGTCCATACAAATGACCTTTTCAGGGCAATAGGGAGCTTAGGTTTTTTAGATAGGCTTTTTATTTTTTTTACTATTGGGGGTGTTCATATTTTTTTTCAGGTAAAAGAGCTGATTTCTTTGGGGCAATGCCCCTGCAAAAGGCCCTTTTAAGGGCCATTGGTAGTTTATTGTAGGCTAGGGTTTATTTTATTTGGGAGGGGGGGCTTTTTATTTTGATAGGGCTTTAGATTAGGTGTAATTCATTGTTTAGATTTGGTGTGTTGTTGTTTTTTGTAACTTAGTGTTTGTTTGTTTTTGTAACTTAGTGTTTTTTTTTAGTAATTTAGTAATTTTTAATAGTAGATTTAAATAATTTGATTAGGGTTAGGGTTTTTTAATATGTAATATAGTTAATTTAATTGCTATTTTAATGTAATTTTAGTATAATAGTTAGGGTAGGTTAATTAATAGTTTAATATAGTTTATTTTAATTCTGAAGGTAAGTTTTAATTTATTATAAGATAGGGATGTTGTAATTTTAATGTAAAGTTAGCAGGTTGTTAGGTTTAGGTGTTAATAGCTTATTTTAGTTTATGGCGATGTGGGGTCTGGCGGTTTAGGGGTTAATAAGTTTAGTTAATGGTAGTGATGTAGGAGGCCAGAGGTTTTGGGGTTAATATGTTTATTTAGGTGGTGGCGGGGTCCGGGCAGCGGCGGAATAGGGGTTAATACATTTATTTAGTGGCTGCGGGGTCCGGGAGCGGCGGAATAGGGGTTAATAACTTTATTAAAGTTGCGGTGGGGTCCGGGAGCGGCGGGATAGGGGTTACTAACTTTATTACAGTTGCGGAAGGGTCCGGGAGCGGCGGGATAGGGGTTAAACATTTTATTATAGTGACAGGATATAAATAAAGTTGGGAAAAAGCCGAATAGCAGCGAGATCGATGACTGCTAGTTAACAACAGTCCTGCTCATCGCCCCGTACTTGGTGCGCAGCTTTTTGCCGTCTTTTTTTATAAATATGGTGAGCGTATTCGGGTCCGCAGCCACAATGTTAGGCGATGTTAGGCGAGTGTCTTGGTGCCGGCGAATGCAGCATAGTTGAGGCTTTGATAAATATCCCCCTAAGTTTAACCCCCACCACAAATGGGTTAAACACATTAAAGTACCGCTCGGCAACCACAGAGAACTGGTGGTCTCAAGCAGACACAGCTGGTGAGCCAATATACAGCGGCAGTGACATGACACAGCAGCGCGATTGCCGCTGCTGATTGTCTCACTGGCTGTGTCTGCTGTGGACCACTATAATGACCCTTCAAGTCCTAATTAGGGGTTCTTGCCTTATACGCCTGCATCACCATGTTTGCTTTTTAATCTTTGGAAGATGACGGCTGCTTCTTAACTTATGTTTCCGGCGAGCCTGAAGGCTTGCGCGGAAACACCTGAATTCGCAGCATGTTAAATCGGCCCAATGAGTAAAATCATCACAATGTTATTAAAAAAATAAGCAAAATTATACATTGTTACAAAAACACTCCTAGATGGGCTATATAAATGGATCATCTACAAAACATTTATGCAATAAATAAATAAATATAGCTTTCAATGTGCATTCAACTGCTTATATAGCCTGTTTACAAAAGTAAATAAATGATTGCAGAAGTACTCAGTGAAAGCAAACTGTACAACTGTAGGCCAGAGGCAGTGCCAAGAAATCTGTTTATATGCCAGTTTCGTCACTTGTGGCGTAGATCACCCCCCCCCTTTCTAACCACAAAAAGTGGTTAGAAGGTAGTGTAGTTTGTGGATTAACATCTACAGGTAGTGTAGTTTGTGGATTAACATCTATGTGTTTAAAGGGACAGTAAACACCAATTTTCATTTAACTGCATGTACTAGACACTACTATAAAGACGAATATGCACAGATACTGATATAAAAATCCAGTATAAAACCTTTTAAAAACTTACTTAGAAGCTCCCAATTTAGCACTGTTGATGAGATTAGCCTGGCAAACTCACTAAAAGGGGCTGATAGCAGAACCCCCCTCCCCTCTCCCCTGCATATGAAAAGACACATTATACAAACATAAGCAGTCTGAAGTCTGTATACATCAGTATACATCTAAAACCTTTGGACTTGGTTTGGAGTCTGAAAATCAGCACAATGTTATTTAAAAATAAGCAAAACTATACATTTTTTCAAAACCACACCCAGCTTAGCTATATAAATGGATCATTAACAAAACATTTATGCAAAGAAAATCTAGTGTACAATGTCTCTTTAACAATGCACAATAATTAACAAAACAATATTAACAGTATTAGTGTATTTAATAGTTATTAGCAATTCGTTTATGTATATTTTTATAAATAAAGTTTATTAAATCTTTTTGAAAGTTTCATAAATCATTTTATTTAAACATTTTGTGAAAACTGTATTTGGCTGTAAAAAGCTTAGCTACTTCTTTAATGTCATTTCGCAGATTCAAACTGCTTTTAGCACTTAAGTACCATTATTTTTAAAATAGTCTTTCAAATTTTCCACTTTTATTTTTACATTAAAGACTAATGCAAAATTTCACAAAAAAATTGCCAGAGATTTTGAGATTACGGTGTTTATTCAAAACTTATATTACTTTTTGCTCCCAATAGGATAAAGCCTATGTATTCAAATAAAATAGAATGACACCAAATAAATGCTCTATTCAAAGTATCTCATAGGATTTCAATTTTAGATGTGATTCAGTGAAATTGTAAAATATTAATGGAGATATGGAAAGCACTTGTTTTTTTAATGATACGTTTAAACTTTTCATGAGCTTTCTATGAAAAAAATATATAATGCAAATAATAGGTAAAAAAATATTTTGCATTAGAGATTGTCCACGACAATATTTAATGTAACTGAACAGAAAAAAACATTGTCACATTATTTGTTTCCAAAGAAGCGCAGAAGTGATTTTAGCAAATGCTGATGTAGAATGTAAAATGTACTATTAGCATTTTTTCTTTATGTTGCTTAGCAAATATTTTAAAAAAATATACAGAATGTTAAAGGGACAGTCTACACCAGAATTTGTATTGTTTTAAAAGATAGATAATCCCTTTATTATCCATTCCCCAGTTTTGCATAACGAACACAGTTATAATAATATACTTTTTACCTCTGTGATTACCTTGTATCTAAGCCTCTGCAAACTGCCCCTTTTTTCAGTTCTTTTGAAAGACTTGCAGTCTAGCCAATCAGTGCCTGCTCCCAGATAACTTCTTGTGCACGAGCACAGTGTTATCTATATGAAATATGTGAACTAACACCCTCTAGTGGTGAAAAACTGTTAAAATGCAATCTGAAAGAGGTGGGCTTCAAGGTCTAAGAAATTAGCATATGAACCTCCTAGGTTAAGCTTTCAACTAAGAATACCAAGAGAACAAAGCAAAATTGGTGATAAAAGTAAATTGGAAAATTGTTTAAAATTACATGCTCTATCTGAATCATGAAAGTTTATTTTGGCCTAGACTGTCCCTTTAAAGCGACACTGAACCCAAATTTTTTCTTTCATGATTTAGATAGATAATATAGGTAATGTGTATGAGACTGAATAACCAAAATCTATCCCCAAAAAAGAGAGATTGAGGAGGGTGCTCAGTATAAATAAATTGTCAGTATATATGTAAAGAAAAGATACACCCTATAGAAAACTTGCTTATATTATATATTAATATATAAGTGAGTGCTCTTTAGGGTGCCTAATGAAATGGTTATCACCGAGAAATGCGTAGCATGGTTTCTCCACATCTATGCTAGAGATTATACTATATCAAGCATGAGCTGTTTTTAAACTGTGTTTTTAAATAAAATCACTTTGATGTTTTTAAATCTTAATGCTTGGATGCCCATTTATCAAGCTCTGGATGGAGCTTGAGGGCCCGTGTTTTTGGCGAGTCTTCAGACTCGCCAGAAACACAAGTTATGGAGCAGCGGTCTAAAGACTGCTACTCCATAACCCTGTCCCCCTGCTCTGATGAGGCGGCCAGGAATCGCCACAATTCAACCCGATCGAGTACGATCGTGTTGATTGACACCTCCCTGCTGGCAGCCTATTGGCCGCGAGACTGCAGGGGGCGGCGTTGCACCAGCAGCTCTTGTGAGCTGCTGGTGCAATGTTGAATACGGAGAGCGTATTGCTGTCCGCATTCAGCGATGTCTGTCGGACCTGATCCGCACTGTCGGATCAGGTCCGACAGACATTTGGTAAATCGGGGCCTCATAGTATTATTCTCTGAGCTTACGCTACCTATAGGGTCTATCCCTTCCATCTGGTTACCTGCCTCTGCTCCTGAGCTGTTGTGGCCTTGCACTGTGGGGAATCGTTTGGATGGTGCTCAGATAGCTGGACCTGCTGTAGAAATCCAGCCTGCTCCTATGGGCATGACTGAATGCCTTTTCTGAATGTGAGTACCCTGTGTGTATTCCTTCTGTTTGTACCACACATTGTACTATTGATTCGCACATGTGGCGCCTCTTTCTGTTCCATATTTTATTGTGTATATATATATCAAACATCTCCCACCCATAAAAACATTTGAAGTATATGCTGCAAAATAAGTAAATACATAAATAAAAAATAAAAAAATGAGCAAGCCAAGGTCACACATTTTAATTGTATAATTTACTAACATAGACAATAAAAATTTTCGTCAACACCACGGACAATATAATAATACATAGTTACAATGGACAAATGATTATGAGTGGGTGTTAAGAAACAGAATGAGAAGCAAATGTGGTTTTTAAAACAGTCATTTTGTGAAAGGAATTATTCATGCCTAAAGTATGCAGAAACAGTCATTCTCGTACTCCAGTAAATAAAAAGATGTCTGTATTTGCATTTCAAAGATTAAGACAGGAATTGCACAAGGCTCAACATAATATCTTTGCCATTAACAGCAGTATAGTTAAAAGATCATGAAACCCCAAAAAAATATTTCATGATACAGACAGAACATACAATTTAAAAAAAATAAAAAAATCCAAGTGCTTTGTTCTCATAGAATTCTTTGTTGAAGACCTATAAAGGTAGTTTGCAGTTGTCTCGAGCACTATATGGCAGGAAACACTGATGCTATCTAGTGCTCTTTGCAAATGTATAACATTCTTTGCAAAACTACTGCCATATACTGCTGCAGACACATGAACACTCCTGAGCGTACCTAGCTGTTTTTTAACAAACAATACCAAGACAACACAGAAAATTAGATAACAGAAATAAATTGAAACATTCTTTAAAATTGTATGCTCTGTCTGAATCATGAATCATCAATAACAATTTTGGGTTTCGTGTCTCTTTAAGCAGTCCAATAAAATAAATATGTAGATGCAACATGAACAACTGAAAAATTATAATTATATTCATTATTATTATGCAGAGCATATTGTTTAACTGTAGTAATTTGACATTTCAAATATATGTGGGGGGGGGGGGGCATCTGCCAGTATGGATTTTCCTCCCCACCTGGAATACAAACTGCAAGGGAAAAAAGACAATTGAGTGTCCATTTATTTCTTTCAATCCTCCTAAATGCAGATCGATTTTAATGGAAGAAGCATAGTATTCTGGAAGTTTCAAAGCATTCTGGAATTTATAGTTCACTATTTTCCTTGTGCCACTACAGTTCTGGACTCTAATTCCTAGCATGCATTGAACAGTGGTGGGGAGCGAGCATCCTGGAAGGCATATGGTCACACCCCCCTCCTTCATGCTGTGTGTATGTGCCCCAAGAAGGAAGTATGGTCTGCACAATGTAGGGGGGTGCACTGTGTGTATGAGGCTACGAGCCCCTTGTAATTAACTGGGGAAGGCAGTTGGGAGTATTGTCTGACTCTTTACACAGCTATTGGGAATGTACTGTACCAGTAATCTTAAACTCTGCACAACCCTGATCTTACATTCCTGCTTTTCAACAAAGGATACGAAGAAAACGAAAAATATTTGATAATATAAGTAAATCGGAAAGTTGTTTAAAATGGTATGTTCTATCTCAATCATGGAAAATAAAATTTGTTTTAGGTCCCTTTAAGTTAGATTTTACCGTCTCCTTAAATACTGTTGTTTCATATACAGGACAGAATCCCTTTAAATTAATTTCCATGTTTAGTATCACCTTACGATAACATTAAATAAATTAGTTTTATACTAGAAAACAAAAATGAGTCTTCTCAATATTCTGGATAAATGTTCCAGCACACGCAGGGAATTAAAAAATAATAATTATGCTAATTAAACTGTAAAAAAAAATATTTTTTGAAGATAATACATGAATATCGCTGGATTATACACAGACTACTTCATCAAACACTTTATAACAATCCAGTGTACAATATCTCCCTAATTAGCTGGCACTTTCCTTAAGAAGAATTAAACTAAACAAGGAGCCTTGAAAAATAATTGAATGCAACATTTATACAATATACTAAAAAATGTATATATATATATATATGAAAATGCCAAACTGCAAATATGTTTAAAACTGTTAAACATTAGAATACACACAAAATATGTGAACTTTAATATGTTGACATAAAACATGATTCCTATTAAATATTTAAAAGGTCACTCTCAAGAAAAATATGCTGGTTTAGTTTTAGAGGATTTAATAGAGTATAAGTCTTTGTTATTCATAATAAATTGAAATGCATTTCATTGTTATGGTGAGGTTCTCCAGTGGCCGACAAATAAACCCGGTTTTATCAAGCAGATAGATTCCAACCCCTATATTTACAAACAAATCAGCAGAAGGTAACGCACAGAAAATGTTCATATTCTGGAACTATTTACTGAAATGGGACATTAAAGGGATATTAAACAGTATGAGATTGTAATATAAAATATTTAATTGCAATGTAAAATGTTTAATTATCTGTAGTTAAAATGTTTTGCAATATATACTTTTGTTCCCTTTTCCTATAATTTAAAGGGATAGTAAACCCAATATTTTTCTTTCATGATTCAATTAGAGCATGCAATTTTAAGCAACTTTCTAATTTATTCCTATTATCATTTTTTCTTCTTTCTCTTGGTATCTTTATTTGAAAAGCAGTAATGTAAGCTTAAGAGCCGGCCCATTTTAATATATAATTTTAAATATATAATTGTAGGAAATGCTCTATCTATCTATCTACATTGTCCCTTTAAATTTTGTTGTTGTACCTAGGTTCTTTCTCTGCTGTGGCCAATTAGAGACAGTTATAAATGTATACCTAGAGTGTTCAACCAATGACGCTGCTACAACTGCAATCCACGTAATAGGCTACACCAAATCTTATGTCTCGGCACTTTTAACCTGTAGACTGTAAGCTCTTTGGACTAGGAACCACCTTCTTTTGTTTAGTTTGCTATGCATACCACACATTTTTGGCATTGTATACCCCTACTATACAGAATTTTGCATTGCTATACAAATAAATATAACGACTGTGAGAAATATAGCAGGGTTAATTTGGAGTCTGCACTTCTAATTGGAATTGGAAAGCTCACATTTTCCAGAGTTAAGCTACAGGAAACGTGGACAAAATAAATAATGAAATTATATTGTAAAGGTATTGATATTATACAAAATTAAACATTTTATAATACATTCTCAAGGCGTTTAACATCCCTTTTAAAGTTTTAAATATTTATATTGATATTGCGAGTTTGTCCACAATTGATATTCATTGGTCTGTTACTCATTGGCTGTTTAAGGCCACTCCCACAAGTCTAATAAATGTCACACACCATTCTACACAAGCAATTAAACATAAAATGACTTCCTGGAAAAAAAATGAATACAATCTATTTTTAAATACTCTCTTTCGAATGAAACAAAGCAAAATTACTTTAATTTCCCTTTTTTATGCAAAATTACTAAATAGAATTTATGTTATTTACTAAAAAAAAACAGAATGTTTAATGTTCCAATGCACAGTGACTTACCAAATTCATCACATATACTTTCATTTTCAATTAATGTTGGGTGATCAAATGTTTCCCGACAGTAGAGAATTTTTGTGTTCTTGTTTATTATAGCGATACCGCCAAGTGCTTGAACAAATTGGTCTGCCAATACTGAAGAAGGTTTGGCTTGAATGCGTTTAAGAATAGAACGATATCGACAATATTGTGGGTAGCTTAAAACCATCACATTTCTCTCGTCTTCGTCATCCCCTGCAAAATAAGAAAAATACCATTAAATAATCATTTACTTTTTTTGAGTTGTAGAATCACTATAGCAGTCTGTAATAAGAAAGCTGCAACACTTTGATATAGTAAAAATACAAGTACAAAACCTTTTATTCAAATCTGCTCGGGACCAAAAAATGAGAGTGGATGGGACCAAGGATGGGACCAAGTGTAAACATCAATATCTTTTGTCATTTAGGCAATATTTACATGGCATTATACAGCTTATACATGAAACCAAAATGTAATTTTATCATTTTTAATACTTTTGTATACATAGTACCATCAGAAAGATATTACAGTACTGTAACTATAAAGGTTTAAGTAGCATTTGCATTTTAGAACACAAAAAGTAAACCAAACAAACAGGAAGAGAAGATTTTGGGGCTGATTTATCATGGCCCGAATGGGGTCAAATACCAGTTTCCGTGCGAACCTTTAGGCTCGCCGGAAACAGGAGTTAAGAAGCAGCGGTCTTAAGACCACTGCTCCTTAACTCCTCTGCTGTCTCTGAGGCATCAAATATGATCGGGTTGATTGACACCCCCTTCTTGCGGCCGACTGCCCGCGAATCTGCAGGGGGCTGGTGAACTGCTTGTGCAATCTTAAATGCCAACAGCGTATGCTGTCGGCATTCAGCGATGTCTGGAGGACATGATACGCTACAGCGCATCATGTCTGCCAGACATTGATAAATCGGCCCCTTTGACTTACTGGTGGGGAAAAATGATAATTTAAAAAAATAAAGACATTTTAATACTAATTAAAAAGTTTGGATTTCGAAAAAAATCTGGATTTTGGAATTCCGGATTTGGGGAATTCTGTCTGTATAAAAATTGATATGTTTAAATCACAATTAAGACATTGCGGCCTATTTATTAAGATGCGAGCGGACATGATCCGATATAGCGGATCATGTCTACCGCACATCGATAAATGCTGACAGCATACGCTTGTGCAATGCTGCCCCCTGCAGATTCGCCTCAGAGCAGGTGGACAAGTTATAGAGCAGCGGTCTTTAGACCGTTGCTTTATAATTGCTGTTTCCGGCGAGCCATTCAGAGCGTGATAATTCGGCCCCTATTGATTCACAATATAATGTAGTCTATTCACAAACAAGGCCGTATTGGTCTACCAGGATAACAGGAGAATTCCCGGTGGGCTGACGCAGCTGGGGCTGGAAAGCTACAATTCAAAGGGGTGATTAATAGATGCAATTTAGGTTGTAGAGTGCCTAATTAACAACAACCTGCCATTTGTTTTTTAATAAAAACTAATATAATTCTAATAAAAAAAAAATTGGGGAAGGAGTATCCCAGTGATAAAAATGGGGTGTACGCATTATACTGAGCCAACGGAAAATAGGGCTGGTCTCCAAATTTTCCAGGGCCGCTTTTGATTCCCAGTCCAGCCCTGTTCACAAAGTTCCAACATTGCTCCATCTTGATACTGATTTATCAAAGGTTGGGTGAAATAACCTTTAAGAAAAAGAAGTATAATCCAGAAGTCTTTTTTTTTTTTTTTTTTTTTTTAACAAAAGCAGACGACTTGCAAAAGAATAGCAAGTTGACTATAACAAAAATACCAACTAGAAGTCGACTCATTATTTCAGGTTAGTGATTTCAAGTTATATGTTCAACTACTCATATATTTAGGCCTCTGTAACATAACAATACAGATACCAATTTTTGTTAGGGCAATTGGAACAGGCAAAGCAAATTAAACATTAGTAATTTACTAACACACTGCAACTGTATTTGATTTGACATATCCTGACAATTAAAGGGACATTCCAGACCAAACTGGAATGTACAGAAGTGCATTCCACTTTTGAATGTAAGCATTTTTACAATATAGTTTTAATAAAAGCTTTTATTAAGGGCTCGGATTTCACAAGCCGTTCACCGCATTACGACTGCAGGTTCTCACAAGAGAACCAGCAGTCAGTATTTATCAAGCAGCGGTCATCAGCTTCATATTCTCTTGTCCACCTCTTAAGTGGAGAATTTTAATCTCCCTGGTCTCGCCCGGCTGGGGAGATTGACGGCTCTTGCACCGCGTGTGATTGGCCATGCATGGGCAGGGGGCGGTGTAGCACAAGAGCGCAAAATAGTTCTCTTATGCAATGCTGAATTCCGCCAACGGAATTCAGCCCGCCAGAGGCAAGCTGCAGCGGATAGGGACACATATGTACGCTCCTGTCCGCTGTTGCTTAATAAATCGAGCCCTAAGTGAGAGCTTTTACTGTGCATATGCACATAAAGTATATCTAAATATGCTTTGTGCAACAGCCTTTTGACCAGTGTATCTGCTCAGGCAGCTGTTGGTGCCTTGTAGTGTGCTCGAGAGGGCTCAAATTACATGATATAAATCACTGAGCAGACACACTGTTCATATTTACGTCATCTTCGATAAAACGCATCAGATAACACAATGGGTGTCTGTGTGACTGCTAAATTAATTGTGTGTTGTTTTTTTTACTTTTTGTATAATAAAGGATGATTTTTATTATGGAATGTTGTACTCTTCATAATATTGACTATGCTGTGTGTGGATAGTGATTTACATCTGTCGCTTGGTTTATTTTTGGGATACCTTGTTTTCTGATATTTACAAACTGTTACAAATGCAGGTGAAATATATAATTATTCATCCAAGGCATCGTTATATATATATATCACTTATACTTAATTTTAATATGTAAATGCTACACTGATGTTCTTAAAGAAGAAAAAAATACTTTATGGACAAATAATCTTACACAAAAAAGTACGTAATTATATATTACTATTAATAAAATCTTAATGGATATTAAATGTACAGCACAACATATATTTCAAATGATGTGTAATTTGAAACCAGATAAAACTGAATATCTTCTTTTGATTTTACATTAAATTATCTATTATGGAGCAATCAAATTATGAAGAAGCCATGTTAGGCCAATTAAGTTAAACATAATTTATTATTTTCCAAGGCACATTTAATATCATTTTAAAACTGGCATCCTATATTTATTCTATAATTTAAAGCTAATCATAGCTAATTCTATGTTTAAAGGGATACGACAAACAGATCTCACTAACTTCGAATCATTTACTGCTCCAAAAACAGTTTAACCTCATACCGATGGTTTGCTAGACAATCCAATGATGTGTTTAATATTAAAAAAAAATTCATCAGTATCAGAAGTTTTAAATGTGAGAATTCAGGGGTTATTTCTAAAAGTAATATTTTACAGAAGATGGTGTTACTAGAACAAGTCTGTTTTCAGGTAGATAGAGCTGGAGTTTTCATTAGGCAACACACGCAGCTGTCTATGGGTGCCTAATCTCAGAGATGTACTTTCACGAGACCCTGGTAGATACCATAGTTCAGGACTTGATACATCTGGTGCAGAAATGTGCATGTGTTGTCATTCCCCCCATTTGCATACTACCAGACTGCCAGCATGATTATAAATGATGCATTAGCTCTTTAGTAATTGCTTGCTACACTTTAATTATTTCCCATGCACATATGGAAACTACAATTCCCATTATAATGTGTGGTATTCAAACAGCAATACAGGGACACAGATCAGTTTGCTGTGAACCATAGCATCCAAGTCAGGTCCAAGTCACTCCACATATCTTTTTTTTTTGGCCATCAAGGGATTAATTAACTGCTGCACATGCATTTCTGGCAACTAACATATTAAAAGTGCCAACACTTTTTAGTTCTATACATAATCAAGGAAACAAGCAATTCAAATATATCAATTAATTTTTTTTTAAATGATTATGGAGAATAAAGATAGGATTACTTCCATACCACAAAAATCTCCAAGAACGTTACAATACAAAATATACCGGTATTAAATATTTATTAGGAAAGTCAACAGACACTAGAATAGTATACCTATAGCATAGAATTGCATACCTGCTGGTATCTGGGAACAGGAGGTGAGGTAAAGTCAGGCAGCAAAAGTGTTTTGGGGGGGGGGTCTCATGAGGGCTAGGGATGGAGTCAAGGTGGCTCGGGGAGGAGTTGGAAAAAGGACCAAGGGCATTGGTTGTTAGTACTGGTTTCACATCATGAAACCAGGACATTTATAGGGAGCATAGAGCTTCAGAATAGACACGATTAAGAAAGAGCAATCAGTTTTAAACAACTTTCCAATTTACTTCTATTATCTCATGTGCTTCATTCTCTTGATATCCTTTGTTGAAAAGCATATACAAATAAGTTCAGTAGCTGCTAATTGGTGGCTGCACATAGATGCTTCATGCGCATAGCTATTTTTTCATCAAAGCATATCTACAGAATAAAGCTAATTCAATAATAGAAGTAAATTGGAATGTTGTTTAAAATTGTATTTTCTATCTGAATCATGAAATAAATATTTTGGGTTTCATTTCCCTTTAAAAATAAACATATACAATTATATACAGGTAACATATAACCTGCTATATACACCTACAGGAAAAATACAAAAATACAAGTAGAGACAAGCAGAATAAAATTATATATTAGCTATTATATATATTTGCTAGAACAACATTAAAGGGACATGAAAATGAAAATTACACTTTCACGATTCAGCGTATGCAATTTAAATTAAAAAAATGATAATGTTCTTCCATTATCAAATTTACTTTGTCCTCTTGTATCATTTGTTGAAGAGCAAACCCAGGTACACATATCTTAGGAACTATATGGCAGCAGTGTTTGCAACTATGCTTTTAACAGTACTATACATATGTTCAGAAAATTGTATACATATATTTTACAATTGTTTGACTTGCTATTTTACAGACAGAACCCGTCATTTTTAAAACAGCCAGTGCAAACAACAGTTGTTCATTTTGTAGGAGTGTGCAGTCTTTTCATGAGCATACTTTCTGAGGCACCAGCTCCTAATAAGCATGTACAACTCTTTTAAATATATGAGTCTGTGATTGGCTAATGGCTATCACATGATACAGGGGATAAAGAACTGAAAGGAAACTTTAAAAAATCTATTTGTTTGAAATTCAAAGTACAGTAAGTATTATTGTATTGTCTTTTTTTATTACGGTTTTGCTGATAATGCTATCCTACTGTATTTAAAAGTTGCCCTGCTTTTGGGACTGGGAGTCTCAGTAAAACAGAGGTTGGGCTAGGTGGTGGTAGGTGCATAGTCTGTGAAGTCCAGGGATAGTTGGTTAGGAAAGGGCCAAGTTGGTCTGTATAGATCAAATATGGCTTTGTGTGGTTTGGCTATTGATTGCTAGGCACAGCTAGGGTATCCCCAAATTTCTTTAACAGAATAAGGGCTAGATCAGTGCTTGACAAATCTGTTTAAAAATTAGAAGCCAGTAAGAATATTTAGGAGCCAGACATATTTTTAGGAGCCAGATAGTGGGATTTATATACAGATATAAGGAGCATAAACCAAAAAGTTAGGAACCAGGGGTAAAATTCTAGTAGCCAGTGGCTCCCAGGCTCCTGGGTTTGTCGAACGCTGGGCTAGATTACGAGTGGAGCACAAAATTGCTTTTGCTTTTGCCAAATGTGCCCTGGTATTACAAGTAAGGCGCAATTGCATGGAAGCTTTGCGCTTACGAGAGCATGCTTCCATAGGCTCTAATGGGAGCCTCGTTCTGATGCAGATAGACACGGCAAAGACCCTAGAGCAGCGCAGGGGGTAAGTTGCGCATTTAAAATATATATGTATATATAAATATATCATGTATGTGTTTATATGTGTATATACACATATTAATACATAGATGTATTTGTATCTAAGCATATACATATATTTATCATTTAAAAAACAGTCCCCATAGAACGCAGTATAAAGGTTCTTTTCAGTGCCATTTTTTTTCTAACACCCCACATCCCCCCACTTTAACCCCTTGCTTCATGCAGTTATTAAAAAAATAAAGCTCATATTTTTAATTCAAATAACGGAACTGTCTACTTTATTTAAAGGGCCATTGGGGGACATTTTTTTAATTAATCAGAGTCTGACCTTTGGTTAATTTTGCTTAGCGCAAAGTGCTACCGTGAGCTCGCAGTAGCATTAACCAGCCACTTATAATGGCTGGTTATTTAACCTGCGCCCGTAAAGGGGCGAGTTTTCCCCTTTTACAGGTGCATGATAAATCAGCGCTTCACTTGTAATCTAACCCTAAATAGGGAATTGAAAGCTGCAGTATGAACAGCAGGACTCCTGTAAAATGCGTGACAACTGGGAGCTCTACTGCCATACAGTGAGTAGCAATAACATGCGTTGGACACAAACATATTTACCAAGGTGACAATGCATTTTCATGCACTTAAAGAGCCAGTAAAGTAAAAAAAAAAAATTCACATTCAGATAAATCATTCCATTTTTAACAGCTTTCTAGCTTACTTTTATTATCTAGTTTGCTTTGTCTCTTGTTATCCTTTGTTGAAAAGAAGCATGCCTAGGTTAGGGAAGCAGCAGCAATGCACTACTGGGAAGTAGCTGCTGATTGGTGGCTGCACATATATGCTTCTTGTCATGTGTTCAGCTACCTCCCAGTACTGCACTGGTGCTTCTTCAATAAAGGATACCAAGAAAATTAAGTAAATTTCATATTATAAGTAAAATGGAAAATTGTTTTAAATGATATAATCTATCTGAATCATAATGGGAAAAAATGGGTTTGATGTCCCTTTAAATAAATGCTGCATTTACTTTTATGTTTAGACCCTAACAACAAAGAACCTTGGTTTATAAAAAATATAAAAATTCTTTCTACTGACCATTATTCTTTCCAGCCAAATCTAATACACCTCACTATGCACAATAATTCAGAATCTCTAGTTACCCTGCTGGCAGAAGAATATAAGGCTGGAAATGTTATAAAATGCACTGCGGGATAAAGAATAAACAGTGTTCTATTTATGAGGGGTGTATTGAGGACAATGGTAATTTAAAATGGTAATATATATCTTGTCTAATTATAAAATATAATACTGATATGTGCATCTCCTTTATTGTCCGAGCAATTACATCATAAAATCTAGATTTATTCTCAGTTCCCAGTGGCAAATAATACATCAACATTTGCATCAGCTATAATAATCTATTTGCTCTAACAGATACTTAACAAAAAACAGCTTTAGTTTAATGTTGGAATAGTGCAATATTTAAAGGGTCACTAAAGTCAAAATTATGGGGTCAATTTAACAAGTGCCGGGCGGACACGATTCACTGTAGCATACGCTGTCTGCATTTAACATTGCACAAGCATTTTGTGTGAAATGCTTGTGCAATGCCCCCTGCACATTCGCGGCCAATCGGCCGCTAGCAGGGGGTGTCAATCATCCTGATCGGATCGGGATGATTTCAATCCGCCACCTAAAAAGGTGGAGGAGAAGTTAAGGAACAGCGGTCGCTGCTTCTTAACTTATGTTTCAGACGAGCCTGAAACTTCAGGCGTAGAAAGCAGCATCTGCTATCTACCCCTATAACTTTCACGATTCAGATTAAGAGTGCAATTTAAGAAAAAACAAAAAACTTTCCCTTTTATATACATTATCAACCTTTGAGGCTGCAGCTCCTACTGAGCGTGTGCAAGATTTCACAGTATTTAAAAGATTATAAAACACTATTAAAAATCCAATCAAATAGCTACTGTATATAAATACATTAATCTAAGTAATGGCATTAAAACCTACTTACTTGTTTTTCAAAACAAATTCTTGATTCTCTTGTAAAATTTATATTTTATTTTTCATCCTGACGTCACCTAAAAGACCCCCTGAAAAGGGGCTGTTCGTATGCATTAATATTAAAATTGATAATGTCTGCTCTTTAACGTGTGCGCATTACTCCAAGAACATTCGCGCACGCACACCTGAAGCATCGAATACCTATTCCATTTTTCAGTAGGGGCATAGCGCATGTGCACATTTAGGTTTGTGTCTGCTTGCAATCCCTCTTTTAGCACACAGCTTTTTTTCCTAAAGAGCACAGCGCTGTTTGCAAATATACTGTCCCTTTCATTTATAATGCCGACAATCCCCCGTGACTGTCTAGTTCTCTGCCACCTTCTGTCATAGTTAGTAATCCTCAGAGATGTTAGAGTGACGTCACAATGATGTCAGCGGCTCAGACTGCGCATGCGCTGCATGCAAACTCCGCACCATACTCCTTGGAAATGCAAGCTGTTTAAATAAGAAAATACAGGAAAACTGAATATAATCGAAAATTTTAAGTAATTAGTAAACATTTCATATTGGTATGTCCTTTTAATGCAACAAACTTTAAGTAAATGCATTTTGTGATTGGCAGTCACATGATAAAGGAGGGAGGGAAAATGGAAATAGCTTTGAAATTTGGCAGGAAAAAAAATCTACCACTCATTTTAAGTATTATTACATTATATTTTTAATATGTACTTGTTGATTATACATTTTTACTGTTTTGAATGTATTTTAATGTTGCAATATGTAATGCCTAAGTAAGATTATTTTACAATATAAATAAACTAGATCCAATAATTCAAGTATAACAGTAAAATATAGATCAGTATCACTTAATGTGAAATTGTCTAAAGATTCTGTGTAATTATATCAGTTTAAAAAAAATCTACATTCCACCTTTCATTTAAAGCAGAAAATAAAATCTAAAAATACATGCTTTATTATTAGGAACTTGAAAACCAATGCACCACTGATACTTTTAAGTGGTTCACAAGGGAAAGGTATGAATAACAGCCTAGCTGTTAAAGAAAAAAAATGAAGTAATATGTTTTTTTCTGCTTGGCAGTGCCATTTAATGTTTGAAGAGGTTGCAAAACATTGCTCATTCTTCAAAACAGAATGTTCTCTTTTTCCAGAATTCCAAGTAACAATCCAAAAATATGAAATAAAACATGACATAATCATACAGAAAAGTACAGTGTTAGTCTAAATATATCTGTGTGTCTTGCCTACAATAACATTCAATTATGTGTGTTGATAGATAGATAGATAGATAGATAGATAGATAGATAGATAGATAGATAGATAGATAGATAGAAAAAGAAAGAAAGAAAGGATAGAACATTTTAATAATTTATTTAAAACATATGAGCCATTGAATATTTGCAGAAATATTAAACAAGTTAACAATGTTACAATAGATTTGATACTGGACGAATTACATATAGAAACTTTTAAGAGGTTCTTCATTTCTCCACGTCCCAAGCAATGATGATATTTATAGAAGTGGAATTTACAATATAAAACACATAACTATCAAGGAATGCTAACCCCTTTGTACATCTATTCATTTCATTCCATTGGTCCATTTTATTTTTTAAATATTTGCTTTATATCTTTATCTCCACCGTTGTATTTGAATATTATTATTTATAAGGTTCTACCAATTTGATTTGGATGTTGTTTGCATTTTATTATTTAAATTGAAATGTGAAATTATAAAATCTGTATAGATGATATACTTCTTTAAGACTATTCATCATGCAAATATTTTACTTTATAACAAAATGTTTTAAATTTACATTACAAAATTTCAGTCATGCCCTTTTGATAACTTCGGGATATATAGATGATATATTTTGACCATTTTTGCTTCTAGTGTACTGATAATTGCTTTGCTATTTTTACACTGTATCTATTACTAGCTGCTATCCCTTGAGGAAATTATTCAAATAATGCTTATAATCCATTATCCACAAGGTATTATTAATTAATTGTAATCTCCAACATAAATCAAACTATAATATACAACTCCCTGCATGTAAATATAATTTTATATTTCTTGCGCAATGTGCAAAACATAATACATTCACATCTGAATGTATTTGTTTTTCTAACTTTTACTGTTTGTATGTTATAAATTAGGTAATAAGATCCACATGCATGCAATGATTTCCAGGTAATTAGTAAAAATAATTTGTCATAGACTCTATAAATAAAAACAAAAATATACTAATAGAGATATCAAATTATTTAGACAAAAGGTTACTGGTTAAAAAGAAAACACTAAAATAGACAAATAATTATGTGCTAAGAAATTGTATTGCTTTATAATCTTTCATGAAGACTTAATTTAGTTTGGTTAATTTATTTTATTAAATATTTCGGTACACATATTCTTTAGAAATGATTTGCTACTATCAAGGTAAGAAAAAAATTAAATATATCCCCAGGCCAAAAGACCAATAGCGCTTTAGTGCTGAAATGGTAAAAAAAAAAAAATACTATTAAAGTGAGAAATGATTATAAATATAAAGTGGAAAAGAAAATTGAAAAGGCACAGAAAAAAGCATATAAGTCATTAAAAACTAAGCCGCACACTGAAGTAAATTACCATTACTTTTTTCTTTTCTAAATATTTTTCTCCTGATGTGCTAAAAAAAAAAAAAAAAAATTGTAGAATGCTTTTATTTTCTGGAATGGAATTTATAGCCTACAGAAATCTTGCCTAATAAATATTCTACACAAGGATATTGAAAAGATGTGTTGTGCTGCTTTCAAAATAAAATTAAAGATAGATAAAAACGCAAAGGTAAAATTAATAAATACATTAAAGAAACAACAGTCAAGACAATCTAATAAATAATTCTAAAAGGGACAATAAATTAATAGATAACTCTGTAGAATAAATCTGTATGTCATTTGAGTAATATATACACAATGGGCCGCATTTATCAAACAAAGGCGGACAGGGGCGACCATATTCGCCCCTGTCCGCCTGACCTCTCCTTTGGCAGACAGCAATCCACTGCCCGAATTTAACATTGCACACGAGTGCTCCTTTGAGCTTGTGTGCAACCCCACCTCACAGCCAATCATGCGCGTACAGGAGCTTTTAATCTCCCCAGTCGGGCAAGACCAGGAGATTGAAATTCTCCACCTAATAAGTGGAGAACAGGGTAGGGAAGCAGCAGGCTGATGACCGCTGCTTGATAAATACTGACTGCAGGTTCTCTTGTGCAAACCTGTAGTCAAAGGAAGGAGAAACGCTTGATAAATCAAGCCCAATGAATCAAGTACATAGTAATAATTAAACAGCAGAGAATATAATTGAAGAGAAATGACTGTTGTATGGCTGGTATTAGGGGGCCGATTTAACAAAGTGCATACGCTGTCGGCATTTATCATTGCACAAGCAGTTCTGGTAAACTGCTTCTGCAATACCGTCCCCTGCAGATTCGCGGGCAATCGGCCGCTAGCAGGGGGTGTCTATCAACCTGATCGTATGCGATCGGGCGGATTGATATCCGCCGCCTCAGAGGAGGCGTATGAGTTAAGGAGCAGTGGTCTTAAGACCACTGCTTCTTAACTCCTGTTTCCAGCAAGCCTGAATGCTCACGCGGAAACAGTTACATTCAGGGCCATTCGACCCTTTTTAAAATGGCCCCTATGTGTCTGTTGAATGAATAATTTTTAAAATTCCAGTGAAATCTCATGAGATCACAGTGAAGAAAAGTGTGACATCAGACCTGATAAAGCAAATTGGCTGTTGTTTTTCAACATGCTGACAGTAGTTGAAGGATAGCTATTTACACAGCAATTACTTGTGAAAACTAAAGAAATTTTGAGGTAAAATTCATTTTGTTTTTGTAGATTAGGGTTTTTTTGGGCAAATTGCAAAAGAGCTGAATGCCCTTTTAAGGGTAGTGAAAAAGAGTTGAATGCCCTTTTAAGGGCAATGACCATACAAATTCCCCTTTAGGGGCAATGAGTAAATTAGGTTTATTAGTGTTATTTTTTTTTATTTTAGGAGGTTTGGTGGGTGGGGGTTTTAACTGTTATGTGGGACGTTATTTATTTTAAATGTAAAAGAGCTGATTTATTTAAGGCAATGCCCTACAAAAAGCCCATTTAAGGGCTATTGGTAGTTTAGTATTAGATTAGGGGGTGTTATTATTTTGGGGGGAAAATTTCTTTTTATAGGGGTATTAGTTTAGGTTTAATTTTATTATTTTGGATAGCTTTGTTTATTTTTTTCTGTATTTTTACTTTTTTATTTTTTGTAGCTTGGGGGGTTTCATTTTTAACACACAGACTGTCCTCTGGACAGGCTTATCAACTAGTTATATTATAAATGTATTATTCAAAACGCAAAAGCTATTTATAGAATCAATAACATTTACAAAAAAAAGTAATAAATTATTTCAGATGACTTTAAGGTCAGTAAACAATGCAAGATGGCAGCAGGTAAGGCCAGTAGGATTCTTGGTTCCATAGATAGAAGTATAAGAAATGAAAAATAATATAATTGTATAAATCATTAGTCAGGCCACATCTTGGTTATTGTGTATAGTTGTGAAAAATGTACCTCCAGAAAAATATAAACTGTTCAAATGAGGACTACTAAAATGGTTATGGTTTCAAAATAAAACTTACAAGGAAAAGGAATTACCTTAATATCTATAGCTTTGAAGGGATAATTGATATAATATCAGTGATTTAATACAGATGACTGTTTTGTTTCCACACAAAAAGAGAAATAACAGAAGAAGGGGGTCAAATTTTAGAGTAACAGTTCAGCAGATTCAGGAGTAATTTGAATAACTTTGTGTCAGGAGAGCTGATTAATAGATTAGGCATCTAATATAGGTGGTAGAGTACAGTAAATAAATTCAAGAATGCCTAGGATATGCAAAAGCTATCATGAGAATTCATTAAACCTACACACAAAAAAAGGTATGGTCAGACTTAGTTGGCCTTCTGGTACAAATCAAATGGATACCCAATCAGACTTTTGATCAAACACATGATTCTCAGCAACCCTTTGTATAGCCGCTCAGATGATTGACATGTGCCAGCATACACTATATGCAAGCTGTATACCAAAGATACCTCAGATACATGCGCCTCCTTATGAAAGCATTATGGTAAGGCTTTATATCATAGGCATGTGTCCAGCAACCTCTTCATAAACACTTAACATTCAAGGAGATCTTAATTGAAGTTCATATCCCAATAACCCTTTGTAAAAACTATGCAAGCACTGGCAACTACAATATAGCAACACCTGGATCAACCACATATTAGATGCAGGCCCAGGAAACCTAATTTGAGAGGTAAACAACCACACAAAACACTGATTGGATATAAGCCCCAGTAAACTTCAAAATGACCGAAGGCTGATAAGTGTCCCAGCAACGCTTTTGTGAAAGTTTTGGTCACTTTGAGATTCCATTGGCCCTTTTATTTGAATATTTTTCTGTCTGCCTGATCTGAGTTTTTTTGTGATGCCATTTAAAAATGAAAAACATCAAAGACGATTATCAAGTGTTCAAATAGCAGAGGGCACAATTCAGTGAAGTTTTGAACTTTATTGCTTTGGGGAGTTTTTTTCTTTAATGTATTTGATAGTTAAGTAACAGATCTCAGGTTGCAATGTGCTAATCTTGCAAAGAGATTCACAACTCATTTATTGCATGGCTTAAGAACAAACACATGTGCAGTTAAGTCAATATCTACAAAGATTTTGCTATTAGACAAGTGTAACCTGTGTCTGTAATGGACTTTCTACTCCACTGTGTGATGTCAATAAAAAATGTCAAACTACTAAATAACTTATCAAGAGTCTAAATAGCTCAGAGGATAGTATGGCACTTTGAGGCACATGGGTTTAAATCAAATTGAACGCAGTTAACATTTTTAAATACTCCTGTATCAGAGTATTTACAGAGCTCATAAAACATTTGAACAGTTGTGGGTGGCATGTACTAAGCTTCGAAGTGACCGTTGGTCTGTATTTCCGCGTCAAAATTCGCTCACGATCTGCATCTCGTATTTACCAATCTGTGATCGAATAGAAAAACCACTATTTTTCATCAGCTATCGTAATTTTACGCGACTGATCGTTCCTAAGCCTTTTTCCACTTACTACATGTTCGATCGCACGTAAATTCGCTTTAATCGGAAATTATGAATGTTACAACTAATCCGCCCGCTCCAACTTTCACTGTAACTTCGCGTGATTTGCTTCGCGACCATTTAGGTAGCAAATACAATAGAAAACTATAGGGGGTATCAACCTGATGCCAGGTTGAAGTACTTAAGTGAAAGGACTAGACTACTATTGTATCATTATTGGTTTTTGGATCACTGGATGAAGATGGAGACACTTTTACACATGTTTCTTTTCCGATTGATTCAATTACGAGGAAGAAGGGCTATACAGGCACCGGTTGACAACAATGGATTGCAAAGAAGGAGAGGTAGAAGAATCAGAGTCCCTAGAGTTTTCCTTCCACGTATGGGTTTGGAAGGCATTTCTGATCGGGAGATTATCCAGAGATTCTGTTTGGACAGAGAAGCGCTATTATGGAACTTTATAATGAAATAGAAGAATACCTTGAGCCTATGACAGCGCGTTCACAAGCCATACCCGGACTATTAAAACTGTTGGCAGCCTTACACTTTTTTGCCACTGGTTCATTCCAAGCTGTGTCTAGCGTTATAATTGGCATCAGCCAGTCTGCTTTTTCGAGGCACTTAACCAAAGTAATTGATGCATTGATGGTCGTCTTTCCAAGGTACGTGTGCCTTCCATCGACTCCTGAAGATTCGCAATCTGTGAAGTCCAATTTTTATAGAATGTCCGGAATGCCCAATGTCCTTGGAGCCATCGATTGCACCCATGTTGCAGTCAAACCATCACGAGAACGTGAGGAGGTTTTCAGGAACCGAAAACAGTACCATTCCCTCAATGTTCAGATGGTGTGTGACCATAACATGAAAATAATCAGTGTCCGTTCTAACTTCCCTGGATCCTGTCATGATTCCTATATCTTGCGTCAGTCTGGGTTATATCGGAAGTTTGAGGAGGGAGAGATGCCTGAAGGATGGCTGTTAGGTAATTATATTTTTTGTTGTAATGTAAAATAGAGTATTATTTTTATTGTCAAATTTCGTTAATGTTATGGAGTTTGATGATATATGTAATTCAAAAACATAGTTAATTCTCTTTAAAATTATCATCTTTATCATATTATAAATGTTAATCATTATTTTTTTTTTCATAGGGGACGCTGGTTATTTCAGTAGAGAATGGGAAAGAAAGGATTAACAATCCTCGAAGAAGATGTGAGGTGAAATTCAACGAGGCACACAGATCCACCCGAGGAATCATCGAGAGAGCTTTTGGATTGTTAAAAATGCGCTTTCGTTGTCTTGACCATTCAGGTGGTGTGATGCAGTATTATTCTTGTATGTTGCATTCTTCATAACATTGCAATAAAAAGAGGATTTGAAATTGAGGATGCAGAAGAAATATCATTTGAGAACTTCCCTGAGGTCATCTGTAATGATGCACCAACAAGACAGGCCATTAACGCCAAAAATTATGTTGGTGAAAACTATTTTAAATATTGATTTCATCGATAGATTTTATTCACAGGACTTCTATTTTTTTGTTGTTTAAATAAATCTTTCGCGCCGAACGAAGCTTCAAAGTTATGAATAATCCGATTGTCTTCGAGACACAATAGACGCAAATTTTTACGGCTTGGTTTTTAGTACATTCATGTAACAAAGTTCTATCCTCATGGTGCGAATGTCGGCGGGTTAATTCGATACGGTCTGTGCGAAAAATTTGACGCCTTAGTACATGGCGCCCTATGCATTTACATTTTTTGGTTATCTTAACTGTTTAACAGCAACAATGCTAAATAATAACTAAAGATGTCCTTAACCTCTTGGCTACATACATTTTGTAGTGCTGCATAGCATATTTATCATATGTTAAAAATAAGATAGGTTATTTCCAAAATTTAAATTTTAACACAAAAGTTTTAACAGTATACTCTTTGTTTCCCATCAAAAAATATATTGAATGTTGTTAAAGGGACACTGAACCCAAGTGTTTTCTTTTGTGATTCAGATAGAGCATGACATTTTAAGCAACTTTCTAATTTACTCCTATTATCAAATGTTCTTTATTCTCTTGGTATCTTTATTTGAAATGCAAGAATGTAAGTTTAGATGCCGGCCCATTTTTGGTGAACAACCTGGGTTGTCCTTGCTGATTAGTGGATACATTCATCCACCAATAAAAAAGTGCTGTCCAGAGTACTGAACCAAAAAAAAAAAAAAAAAAAAAAAAAAAAAAAAAAAAAAAAGCTTAGATGCCTTCTTTTTTAAATAAATATAGCAAGAGAATGAAGAAAAAATGATAATAGGAGTAAATTAGAAAGTTGCTTAAAATTGCATGCTCTATCTGAATCATTAAAGAAAAAAATTGGGTTCAGTGTCCCTTTAGATAAATTGAGTTTGGTGAGGTTGTGCAGTCATTTCTCAAACTACAAATTTGGTGTTCTACATAGTGATAAAGGCACCAATGTTGTCAGCATTTTCTACTTGCCTTCAATCATATGCTCCCTAATATTATGTATATTTCAGCTCAGGATTGGCACACTCACAGCCAATCACAACTTTGCAGAATACCTTATTTACCAGCTTTAAAACATAATAAATGTATAAAATAAAGGTAAAGCTAAACAAAAAAAGGCTAAATTTAAATTAATTTAACACCTTTCATTAAGAAGTAGTTTCTTGAGATATTAAAATATTTAGATTTTTGTACCTAGAACTCTAATTTTGATTGTATCCCCTCTGTGACACTACCCATCTGCAGTGTAAAATCAGGCACTATCCAAAATTCTTGATATAGATGTTTTTTGTAAAGCAATGTACAATTTGTTGACTAAGCAAAATGTAGTAATAATAATTCAGCTGAGAAACTAGGCAAACAGAAACGGTCCAGAGCTCTAATAGACAGTACAATAGATGGGAAAACACAATATCCATTCATAATATGGCATTTCTGACAAGGATAATCCTACCAGTTGTACTTACAATGGAGACATTTGTGTATAAAAAAAGAGTAGTAGTTAGGTTAAAATATTTATGTACGATAAAGCTTTAAGCTGTTTAACTTAAAGAGACATTAAACCCATATTTTTTTTATTGTTCAGAGAGAGAATACAATTTTAAACAATTTTCAAATTTACTTCTATTATCTAATTTGCTTCATTCTTTCGATATCCTTTATTTAAGAAATAGCAATGCACATGGGTGAGTGAATCACACAAGGCATCCAATCGGCAGCTACTGAGCCTATCTAGATATGCCTTTCAGCAAAGTATATCAAGAGAATGAAGCAAAATAGATTATAGAAGTAAATTAGAAACGTGTTTAAAGTTGCATACTCTTTCTAAACCATGAAAGAAATGTGGGTTTAATGTCCCTTTAATATGGAAACTAAATGGAAAACAATGCTCTTTCATTATTGATCCTTGGATAAATTGTTGATTTGCTAATACAACTAACACACCTTTACTCTCATTTCAAATTTGAATAGAACTATTTTTCCAATATACATGTGTAGTGAGATGTCTCCCCTATTCTGAGACTACACAAGGTGATAATGCACCAGCTTGCAACCTCCTGGTGTGTGGTCAGTTAGTTGCAACCACATTGACTTTTAACACAACTGTAATTACAATGCCTTTTATATTTCTAAATACTTCTATGCAAATTTGAAATGCACGCTCTCTGTCTGCAGGGAGAGGCATTGCACAAGCATTTAACAAGGAATGCTTGTGCAATGATAAATGCCGACAGAGTATGCTATCAGAATTTATCAATGTCTGGCAGACACGATCACTACAGCGGATCATGTCCGCCAGACACATGATAAATCTACCCCATATTATCAAATTTGCTTCCTTCTCTTGCTATTCTTTGTTGAAGGAGCAGTAATGCACTGCTGAGAGCTAGCCAAACACATCAGGTTACCTACATATGCATTTCAACAAATAACTACATGGGAACAAAGCAATTTAGATAACAGAATTAAATTGGAAATATATTTCCAATTACCATGCTTTATCTAAATCATAAAAGAAAAAAAAATGGATTTCATGTCCCTTTAAAGGGACAGTCTACAATAGACTTTTTATTGTTTTAAAGTGAATGTCAATTTTGATGCTAAAGTGCCCGGTTTTTAAAAATTCGATTAAAAACAGGGGCACTTTAATTCATCAAAATTTACATTTCACTCCTGTTGAGAAAAAAAAACTTACCTTTTAATCTTCACAGCAGCTCCAGCTTCCTCCGCCCATCACAAAGCCTCTTCCTGGGTCTAAAATGTGGAATCCGGCTTCCTCCAATCACGGCGTTGAATCAGACACAGCCGTGATTGGAGGATGACCTATCCATCATTTCGGACGTCAAAAATGGCTTGTAACGACCGGAGGAAGCTGGAGCTGCTGTGAAGTTTAAAAGGTAAGTTTTTTTCTCAACAGGAGTGAAATGTGAATTTTGATGAATTAAAGTGCCCCTGTTTGTAATTGAATTTTTAAAAACCAGGCACTTTAGCATCAAAATTGACATTCACTTTAATACATAGATAATTAATATATAAAGTATAGTAATATATCAATGTTGGATGTGCAAAGCTGGGGAATGGGTTGTAAAGGCATTATCTATCTTTTTAAACAATAACATTTTTAATTTAGACTGTCCCTTTAAATAAAAAAGGAATAAAAAAAACTTAATTTAAAGAATGAACAACATGGATTCTTTACAATATTACTTTATTTCATATATATGGTTGAAAATGAAACAAACGCCATCTTGCTGTTGTCATGTTGAGGGAACCTTGTTTACAATATACTGTAGTTAAATAGTTAACTTAAAAGTGTAAACAGTGCCAGAACTTTACAGGTTTTTATAATTAATATTTAGACAATCAATAAATAGTATGAAGACTGCTAGGAATGTTCTAAACACCTTTTAGATGTAGTTGCCTAGTGTGATAATATATATTGCTTCCATGGTGTATCCCATGAGTAAACCAACATATAATATTTAGCTTAATTCATTTACTTGAGCGATATGTTGTCATTCTTCAACACTATGAATAATTTGCTATTTATATATATATTTTTGTTCAATTTTAAACAACTGTTCACTAATATCTGCTAAGGATTTTTACAAGCAAGTGTTACATTTTTATAAACTAAATGTATCATTAAATTACTGAATAATAAGTCAATTAAAAAGAATAACATTCCAATTACTTTGTTTTTAATAAAATCGAAATTATTATATATATATATATATATATATATATATACATATATAATTGTAAAATGTCTAATATCCTAGACATTTACTCACTTTCTTTTCTCTAGTATTCTAGTATTTGAGCCATCTAAATAACATAATATAATATATAAGAAAAAAACAACAACAACAGTGGGTACAGCACAAATATATAGACAGTCCAATTTTTAGGTGCAATTCTTCACCCAAACTTTATTAATCCAGGTGCACATACACTGGAGAGACCTGTAACTCCTCTCATACATAATCTCAATATAGAACAAAGGTAGCGTCAGCATCGTCTCTTCAGAAAAATAATATCTTTATTAAAGTTACATGAAGATGAAACAGTGACGTTTCAGGTCCACCTGACCCTTAATCATGCATGATTAAGGGTCAGGTGGACCAGAAACGTTGCTGTTTTATCTTCATGTCACTTTTATAAAAATACTATTTTTATGAAGAAACCATTCTGATGCGACCTTTGTTCTATATTGAGTATATATATATGTGAAAAAATACCTTGCCACAATATACTAAGTACATTGCAATTCAACCCTCAAAAACACACGGGTTTTATGAAGCTAAATGGAAAAATAATGCATGTTCCTTCCTGTACCTAATTACCTCAACTGAAAAATCTGCCAAATATTTTGCCCTTTAGTCTTTTTAATCGTATTAGTGTGAATGCATTTGGACGCCAATAGAAACAAACATTTAATGATTTCAGCACAAAAGATTCTTGAGATGCATTAAAATCCTGTTCGAAACAATATGTCTTCATTCTTTTATTCAAAGGAGACGTCCAGGTATTTGTAAGTACAAGAATTAATTTGCTCCAGTTAGAAAACTAAAGCCTTGTTCAAAGTGAATTTAAGTAATATATTGTCAATATGAAGTTCTCTTGAAATGATTTATGTTAGCTTGAGTTACTTTACTGCATGAGACATTCCTTTCTCTAAGCTTTTTACTTTCCTAGTGTTCATAGCAACCGACCAAAAAAAAAATAAAAAAAATGTTGCTTTCAAGTGCTGGCAGGGATTCAGCTTTTGCATTTATAGGTAGTTTTATTAAAATTTAAATCTAAAAAGGTTTGCTTTGGTGCACTTTTGAAATTGTTACTTACTATTTTGTGAAGAACAACTACTTTATATATATATATATATATATATATATATATATATATATATATATATATATATATACACACACAAACACACACACTATATATATATATACACACACAAACACACACACTATATATATATATATATATATATATATATATATATATATATATATATATATATATATACATACACATACACTCACAGTATATATATATATATAAAGAGAGACTAATGTGGTTGCACTCTCACCATCCAACTCCAACTGCCAGGGTGCTATCAAAAAGTTAGTAAAAAATGTACATATAAAGCACTGCAGTCCAGTGAGTGCTTTATATGTAATTTTATATATATATATCTACTAAAAAAGAACACACTAAAGACTAATTTCTAGAAAAAGGTATAAATGATATTAGATAAAAATATTAACATATGTTATGAGTATTACTATTATTGTAAAGAGCTAAAGAGAAAAAAAATGTGAATACTATTTCTCGGCAAATAGTTTTCTCTTTCAGTTTTTTTTTTTTTAGTGCACTTTTACATTTTGCAGTTATTTTAATTACTTCCTGTTCTAATTACAAGTATAAGATAACATAAAGCAAACTGGTAGAAAGGAAATGTGGTTATTATCTGGAGTGGGTTTCAATTGGTGACCAAAGCTTTGAATTAATACTTTAGTATATCAATAGTCAATTTTCCAATACAATATAGGGTGGTGCTCTCAATGGAACAGGTAATTGTTGATTCATACAGCATCCTGCTTCCAAAACATTAAATATGTATGACTCACTATACACATAATAAAATAGATCTATGCAAAAAAAAATCTTGTGAATAATGCATGTCAACAAAATAATTAAAATGTAATGATTTGTAAATATTACTCAGTATTAGCTGGATATGGGATGTAACAATGTATAAAGAATAAATAACAAAGCAAGCCCCACTTTAGATGGAAAAAACCCCATCTAGAGACATTTTGAACATTGTAACTTTTAGGTTTATACTTCTAAAGGTTATATTTTTTTTTATGGTAGGTAATTGGCAAATATGAATAAGAGGATTATGTTTAATCAGCAAGAAAGGGTACTTTTTTCTTATCAACTTACGGGGACCAATTGTTAATACAAGAATATATGACATTTTCAAAAAGAGTCACATTTCACAAAAAATACACACAATATTAGATTATCTTAAAGGAATAGTAATATCAAAGTTAAACTTCCATGATTCAGAGAGAGAATGCAATTTTAAACAGCTTTTCAATGTACAAAGTCCTGTTTTCAAATTAGCTTTATTCTCTTTGTATCCTTTGTTTAAAAGTGACCCTAGACAGGCTCATATGGGCTCATGATAGTGCATGTGTCTTTAACACTCTATAACAGCAGTGCTTGCAACAATGTGTAACACTGCTACACACAATGTTACAAATTACTGCTGTCATAGAGGACTACAGACAAGTACAGTACACTTTCCTGAGCACCTAACCTAAGTTAAAGGGACAGTCTACACCAGAATTGTTATTGTTTAAAAAGGTAGATAATCCCTTTATTACCCATTTCCTAATTTTGCATAATCAACACAGTTATATAAATACACTTTTTACCTCTGTGATTACCTTGTATCTAAGCCTCTGCAAACTGCCCCCTTATTTCAGTTCTTTTGACAGACATCCATTTTAGCCAATCAAAGCTGGCTCACTGGAATTCCACGTGCGTGAGCACAGTGTTATCTATATGACCCACATGAACTAACACCCTCTAGTGGTGAAAAACTGTCAAAATGCCCTGAAAGAAGAGGCGGCCTTCAAGGGCTTAGAAATTAGCATATGAACCTCCTAGGTATAGCGTTCAACTAAGAATATCAAGCGAACAAAGAATAATT
The DNA here is from genome assembly GCF_027579735.1 of Bombina bombina. Taxonomy (NCBI): domain Eukaryota; kingdom Metazoa; phylum Chordata; class Amphibia; order Anura; family Bombinatoridae; genus Bombina; species Bombina bombina. The sequence continues at coordinate 93,330,155 of NC_069507.1, read as the reverse complement.
GGTGATAAACGTAAATTGGAAAATTGTTTAAAATTACATTCTCTATCTGAATCATGAAAGTTTATTTTGGATTAGACTGTCCCTTTAACAAGGGATGCAAAGAGAATAAAACAAATTTGATTATATAAATAAAATTTACAGAAAGTTGTTTTAAGTTACATGCTGTTTCTGAATCAAGAAAGTTTAATTTGTACTTACTGTCCCTTTAAAGGAACAGTAAACACCTTGAAATTGCTACATAAACGCTTATTTTTACATAAAAATGTTTTGTTATGCATAAGGGAATAACTTTGCTATATACGTTTATTATTTATTCTGCTTCATGTAATTTAGCTCTGAAAATTGAGGATTTTCTAATTTTCAGAATATATAATACACTCTGCTGAACTCTCAAGGCAAACCCAGCTACATATATTTATAATTGGCTTTAACAGATAACATCTGCGAAACAATACACTTTATATTAACATTATGACCATGACTAGCCTTGACGTTTGTAGACTAAACCCAGATTGGCTCCTCCCAAATAAGGCAAATAGTGGGTGTAGTTTAGCCATTGATAAACAACTGCATTAAAAAGGATGTTAATTTGTTTTAAAATTTTTTAAATTTGGCTGATATTTCTGTTTTGTTGCTATAGAATAACATGTCTTGTAATTACAATGTGTTTACTGTCCGTTTAAAGGAACACTAAAGTGAAAATTAAACATTATTGATTCATATAGAGCATGCAATGTTAAACAACTTTCTAATTTACATCAGTTATCAAATTCTGCACAGCCTTTTTATATGCACACTATCTGAGGCCCCAGCTACTACTGAGCATGTGCAAAAGTTCACAGAGTATACGTATGTGTCTATGATTGGCTGATGGCTCTCACATGATAAAGGGGGATATCAAAATGGGCAGGAAAAAAATCTTCTGCTCATTTAAAAGTACATGCTATTGAATTGTATTTTTATTATGCATTTGTTGATTATGTAAATCCACTGTATTCAATGTTTTTTTAAGAGAATATTATTTTAAAGCTGTATAATTCCAAAATAATGAAAATAAAAAATATTATCAGCATACAGTGTACATAACTTTCTTGCAGTTTGTGAGACTGAAATGGGTTTATTCACTTCCTCTGTTTTCACTATACTATTTATGCTCTGGTTTCTAGAAAAAAAAAAAAACGTGGCCCACACTGGGCCCACTTAGTTATCCCAAACACAGAATGTCACTCTCTAAACCACATCTGGTACTGCACAGTTTAGCCAATGGCTAACTCAAATTCACCTTTAGGTCACACAGACTCCATCCCCAGGATAGCTCAGGCTATCCCCCTTAACCTCCCAGTTCCAACATCTAAATATCTTTTGGAACACATGAACACTTTATTTCAAATCACAGTGTTGTTTGGCCATTCAGAGCCCCATCACTGGTGCAATTCAGTGTAAATTAGTACATTTTGACCTTGTGGTTGACTTTAATGATTTTTTCTTTTATTTGTTTTATTCATAGCTTAACAAAACAAAAATAGTGACATCTACAAGCCCCTGCTGTTAAGATCAAGTCACCATAGATAACCTGGTGTTTGGAGTTTTCAAGCCATGGCTTAAATAATTAAAGCAATACAAAATATATCTACTTCAGAAATTCAGACTTCTATTCCTTGCTGAACTAACATTCAAATTACATTATTTAAAAGGCCATAAGAGTAAAAATTTCTAACAGATTATAATATAGCTTTACTGTGTGTTTTCTCCACGCAAAGTGGTTAAACACAAAATAGAAGGGCCACTCGGGACCTGCGGTGCACTGGTGGTCCCAAGTAGAACCGTGATTGGATCAGCATCATTTCATTTTTCAACTATTATGGTCCTTTAAGTCAAACTGTTGCTGTAACAAAGAGTTATAAATGATGAGAAAATTAGGGGCTTAACATGCAACCTTTGGTCATACATACACTATGTCTACACAGCATATATGCAGTATGTACCTTACACAGAATTACGTGCGGTAACAAACAGCACAATACAAAGTAATAGCCACACGACTAAAAACACTTAAGATGACACAATTTTGCTAAGTGACTATACGAAGATGAACCAATATTTGGTGTGGGAACCACAGTTTAAAAAAAAAAAAGAAGAAATACCCAAAGTAAAATCTCAAACAAAAAAAATGAAAGAAATCTGCCACAAACCATTAAATGAAAACAAGCTATGACGTAAATTACACAACAGCATTTTGCTGCTGTGGTTATTTTCAAAAAAGTCTCGTACTGTAAGTCAGGTGGTACAGACCGCTTCCCAGCCCCCAGAATCTTTTTTAAAGAATGAAGAAATTCTCTGTGAATTCATCAAAACTGAGGAAAAAAACAAATACAGTTCAATGTCACAGAGTGTAATAAAGCTATATTTTCCTGGTTTAGTGCCAACATTATAACTTGCCAGATGAATTGGGTAGAACAATCAGCATTTTAGATTAAATTAAATAATCCCTTCAGGACTTTAAAATATTGTACTAGTCTGGTTCAAAAGAAATACTGACTTTCCTGTCTAACGTTGCTGAAATGAAATTTTAATTAGGAAGAACTGTTCCTGTGTTAAAGGGTAATTCTAAAGTAGCAAAGCAGCCCAAATAGGTTGCATACCAGTTACCGCTGTCTCTTCACATCTAGGGCCAAATTATCTATTTGCTATCCCATCTGCTGAGGTGGAATAATCTAAAAAGTCTGATCAGCAAAATTTTAGATTGAGAGATGTCTATCTTCTTGCTATGCAGAGTTATTTATTATTACAATATAAGGTCTATAAAAAAATCCAAAAAATTGTGTGGCAAGGTATTATGAGCTCAGAAGTTGAGGGGGTGATCACCATTGTGCGGGGGGTGGATAGTGGGTGGGATGATGGGCAGTTGGAGGGCGTGTCTAGTTTGGGTGTGGCTGGTCTATGGGCGGGACAAACTAAAATTTTTCAAATAGGTAAATATGGCTATCTCAGAGGGAGAAAGCTCAGAAATAGGGACTGTCTCTCTTAAATAGGGAGAGTTAGTAGGTCTGCCCAACTGCCCACACAATTGTTTCCTTTGCTCCTTAGCATGGAACTCTGCAGAGTAAGTGTTGTAATGTTGTGTAATATGTTGGCATTTTATAAATAGACAAATAAATATTATTATTTTAGCTCTCACACCTTGTTGATGCATTTTTAGTGTACATATTGATGAGTTTTAAAAACATACTTTAAAAAATAAAAATAAAATACAGTGTAAGTATTCTATTTAAAGTGATATAAACCCCCCGAAAATAATTTTGTGATTCAGACAGAGCATAACATTTTAAAAAAAGTTTCCTTCATTCCCATGATATTCTGTGTTGAAGAGATACCTAGGTAGGCATCTAGGGCACTACATGGCAGGATATGGGGCTGCCATCTAGTGTTCTTGCAAATGGATAAAATTCTTGCAAAACTGCTGCTATATAATGCTCTAGAAATGGGCCGGTGTCTAAGTTTATGTCCCTACTTTTCTACAAAAGATACCAAGAGAATGAAGAAAAATTGATAATAGAAGTAAATTAGAAAGTTGTTTAAAATTGCATGCTCTATCTGAATCATGAATCAAAAATTGGGGTTTGATATCTCTTTAACAAAACTGTAAACTACAGAAATAGAACTTTGAGCAAGGCAATCTTGGTTGGTAATATGGGCAAAGGAGGCTTGAGAAAGAAAAAAATATCCACTGCTACCAGTGCTGTTAAAGGGGCATCAGACACCTTGAGATTTGTGTGTGTGTGTATATATATATATATATATATATATATATATATATATATATATATATATATATTACATTATGTGTAATAAAATAACTTTGTAAAATGGTTTCATTATTTTGTCGCCTTTTAATGTAATTTAGCTCTGAAAAACGTGGATTTTCTATTTCTCGGAACTGGAAATGCACACTATAGACTTCTACATACAGGCTAACCCTTCTACATACAGTTCCCTAATTGCTTTAACAGAAAGAACTGGAAAATAATTCACATTCTACAAACATAATTTGTCTAGCCTTGTTGTCTTCAGACTCAAGCCCAGATGGGCTCCTTCAAACAATGCAAGTGGTAGGGGGCATCTGACTATTGAGAAACAGCTGCAGCAAACAAGAGGTTGATTTGTTTTAAAAATATTTAGACTTGACTGCTATGTTATGCTATATGAAGACAACAGAAACATCTTGTAAGAGCAAGGCCTGTCTTTCGACTTCTAACAGGATTTGGAAAGCTCCTAATTTTCAGAATCAAATTACAGGAAAAATGCAAAATAAACCATGAAAGTATAATGCAAAGTGTTTTGTTTTTTTACTAAATATAAATACACATTTTATTTTACAATTATAATTTACAATTTATACAAATAATAAAATTTTTACAAATAATACAATTTATTTTTCTTTAATATAAATACTGATAAATAACAGATATATAAAATGAGGTTTTGTATCTAGTGAAATATATGGTTAAATAGGGAGCTGAACTCAAACATATGCAAACATTTTAACCACTAAATAACAGCCTTTTCAAATGAGATGAACTATGCAATAATTATATGACTCATTATGAAAAGCACAATACAACTTGTTCAGACAACTATAATCTGAGCATAAAAACAATATGAAAGTGATGGTAAAATCTCCCCTTAATAAAAACAGATCCGGAATGTTAGTGATATTTTAGATAGAGTTTAAATCATCAGTTGTAATGAAGATGCGCTATAAGTTACTTTTTAAAGGGACATAAAACAAGTTGGGATAGAGACAAAATAATATAATATGTACTTTAACTACTTTTCCTGCAAATTTATACTGAGTGCCTCACCATTAACCCTTTCTTTTTAGTTTCTGAATTGCTCTAACTCCCCCCACACATTTCCTTCTATGGCTGTATCTATGTTTATTGTTCTTTTGGTAAAATGCAAAAGTGAATAGGGATTATCTGCTGGAGCATGCCTAGAAGATGTGAACTCAGTTGAAATACAATGCCTGTGTCTAAACACTGATAAGAGGGGGGTGGCGTTAGCTGCTCCAGGCAGTTTAGTTATGTAATTCATTTTGCTTATTTTTGAAAATTATTTTAAAATACTTGGCAGCAATTTTGAAACATTTTTTTTATGCAAACTATTTTAAATGAAATAGCCCTTTTAGGATATGCACAGATCGCAACCTGTTTTATGGCACTTTAAATTAGTGATTCACTTGTAATCTCGCCCCTTAGGCATTTTTTAGTAGTTTAAATGTTAAACAATTTTTTTATGCAAACTATTTTAATTAATTAGGCCTTTTAGGATATGCAAAGATCTCGATTTGTTTCATGTCCCTTTAATGTAGATATGAAATTCAAATACCCCGTGCTTTTCTGTGAGCTAATGGTTTAAATTGTTCTCCAATCAGCGCTCTCCCCATATGGCAGTATTGTTGTAGCTAGAGCCCTGATTGGATCTGATTTTAACAAGGAGAAAGTTTACCATCACTTTATCTTTGTCTTTCAAAAACAAGATTTGTATGCTTCATATATTTGTTAAAAATATTTGCCAAAATTAAACTTTCATGATTTAGATAGAGCATGCAATTTAAATCAACTTTCCAATTTGCTTCCATTATCAAAATGTGCACAATCTTTTTATGTACACACTTTCTAAAGGCTCCAGCTCTTGCTAAGCACGTTCAAGAGTTCACATATGTATATATTAATAATAATAGTTATTTGTACAATGCCAACAGATTCTGCAGCATACATACATTTTGTAAAATGTTAAATAATTAAATTAATTGATTGATTTAATTACTTTAAAGGGATAGGAAAGTCAAAATAAAACGTGCATGATTTAGATAGAGCATGTAATTTTAAGACACTTTCAAATTTGCTTCTATTTTTTTAAATGTGCTTTGTTCTTTTTGTATCCTTTGTTGAAAAACAACACGCACATATCCTACACTAGTGGGAGCTAGCTGCTGATTTGTGCCGGCACACATTTATCTCCTGTGATTGGCTAACTAGATATGTTCATCTAGCTGCCAGTAGTGCAATGCTATTCCTTCAGCAAAGGATAACAAGACAATGAAGCAAATTTGATTTGATAATAGAAGTAAATTGGAAAGTTGTTTAAAATTGTATGTTCTATTTAAATCACAAAATACATGTTTGGGGTTTCCTGTTCCTTTAACACAATTCTTAATTAAAACATGTACCTTCTGAGTACTTGTATTCAATGTCTGAAAGAATGCACACTGGATTCTGGTATGTCATTTTTGCTAACCTTATCCATGAATTAACCCTTTGGCTGCTAAGCCATTTCCCACCTGGGTGCTAATATTTTTTTTTTTTTTTTTGAAATTTTTGAAAACATTTTTTTTAACTTTTTTATTTTTTTTATACAGACCCCCAAGACTTATACTGTTGGAAAGGTTAGGCGATTACCTTTCCAACAGTGGGTCTTGGGGGTCTGTAGCTGCTTAGATGCCTGAGATACAGGCTTCTAAGCAGCAAGCCCCCTCCTCCTATACTTAACATTGTTAAGTATAAATAAAGTTGCGCGGTGACGTCATCACGTAATTGTGCGTGACGTCACCGCGCATCACGTGAAGCCCCGGTGATGCCTGTCACTCTACACGAGCAGTAAGGAGCCCCCAGATCTCCCTCAAGGTGGGAGAGTGCTCATGACGGCTCTGAGCCATCATTAGCACCAGAGTGAGAAACTCTGTGACTGCTCAGAGCCGTCATTAGCACTCAAAGGGTTAAAGGGCCATGAAACCCAAAAATGTTCTTTCATGATTCAGATAGAGAATGCAATTTTAAACAACTTTCTAACTTCTATAATCTAATCTGTTTTATTTTCTTGGTATCATTTGTTGAAGAAGCAGCAATGCACTAATGGTTTCTAACTGAACACATGGGTGAGCCAATCACAATCGGTATATATATGCAACCACCAATGAGCAGCTAGAACCTAGGTTCTCTGGTGCCCCTGAGCTTGCCTAGATAAACTTTTCAGCAAAGAATAACAAATTAAATAATAGAAGCAAATTGGAATGTTGTTAAAAAATTGTATTCTCTATCTGAATTATGAAAAAAAAAATTGGGGTTTCATGTCCCTTTAAGTAAGTTGTTTGTCAAAATAGATACTTTTTTTTTTTAAACAGCTCTTTCAATATAACCAATTTATAAAACTTTAATGTCCATTTAAGAAATATGACGATGATAATCTTTATTGATTATCACTTTTGATGACACATTCCAAGGGTGTTGTTGTTTTTGTAATTGTTTCAACTGTTGCTTTAATAGTTGCTAATTACAAGAGATACACGCTATATGAATCCACCATATTAGTGGTCACAAGGAAGTTCTAATATAGCAATTCTAAAAATGTGCTGGTGAAATAATCTGAGGATCCACCTTTAATATCTGGTTACAATGGAACAGAGAAATCTTTTTTTATGTTTTTTTTGTTGTTGCTTTTTTTAAATATTAACAAATGTTTCAATTCAGAAACAGAAAATAACTGTTACAAAACCCAAATAATTTGTGACTTCTCCAAACAAATGCTAAAAAAATACCCTCAATATATTGTGTATAGAGTGAAATTGCTGTTATTAAAATAATGCTGACTTTCGTAAAACGAATCAAAGTATTTATTTCAGGAAACTTTAGTGGTAAACAGACAGATAATGTGTGTTAATGATTCACTAGGCATGATAAAACATGTGTCATATACTCTACAAAACCTAACTGCTATTTAATTATACCTTTTTTCATCTCTAGCAGCGTAATCATGTTTACACAGTGTGGCCCATTTTAGACATTCTGGTGTAACTTATCTGCATTTTCAACACATTTGAATTTTCACTAGACAGTACCGTTAATGTAGCAAATATAGGTCAAAAACAATTGTTCTGGTTTAGTCTGATCAAAAATTAGCTTTTTCTTTCTATGAGAATATAAAAAATGTTGCTTAGACCATCTAAAACGAAAGATACGCTGGAGATTTTTAGTTGTTTTGTAGATTTAATAATTTACGTACGCTGCAGGTCAGAACATACACTACTTACTTTGTATAAACACCTCCATACACTACTTATATACACATAAAGTATCTCACAAAAGTGAGTACACCTCTCACATTTTTGTAAATATTTTATATCTTTTCATGTGACAACACTGAAGAAATTACACTTTGCTACAATGTAAAGTAGTGAGTGTGCAGCCTGTATAACAGTGTAAATGTGCTGTCCCCTCAAAATAAGTCAACACACAGCCATTAATGTCTAAACCATTGGCAACAAAAGTCAGTATACCCCTAAGTGGGAATGTCCAAATTGGACCCAAAGTGTCAATATTTTGTGTGGCCACCATTATTTTCCAGCACTGCCTTAACCCTCTTGGGCATGGAGTTCACCAAAGCTTCACAGTTTGCCACTGGAGTCCTCTTCCACTCCTCCATGACGAAATCACGGAGCTGGTGGATGTTAGAGACCTTGCGCTCCCCAACCTTCCGTTTGAGGATGCCCCACAGATGCTCAATAGGGTTTAGGTCTGGAGACATGCTTGAACAGTCCATCACCTTCACCTTCAGCTTCTTTAGTAAGGCAGTGGTCGTCTTGGAGGTGTGTTTGGGGTCATTATCATGTTGGAATACTGCCCTGCGGCCCAGTCTCCGAAGGGTGGGGATCATGCACTGCTTCAGCATGTCACAGTACAGTTGGCATTCATGGTTCCCTCAATGAACTGTAGCTCCCCAGTGCCGGCAGCACTCATGCAGGCCCAGACCATGACACTCCCACCACCATGCTTGAATGTAGGCAAGACACACTTGTCTTTGTACTCCTCACCTGGTTGCCGCCACACATGCTTGAAACCATCTGAACCAAATAAGTTTATCTTGGTCTCATCGGACCACAGGACATGGTTCCAGTAATCCATGTCCATAGTCTGCTTGTCTTCAGCAAACTGTTTGCGGGCTTTCTTGTGCATCATCTTTAGAAGTGGCTTCCTTCTGGGATGACAGCCATGCAGACCAATTGGATGCAGTGTGGGGCGTATGGTCTGAGTACTGACAGGCTGACCCCCCACCCCTTCAACCTTTGCAGCAATGCTGGCAGCACTCATACATCTATTTCCCAAAGACAACCTCTGGATATGACGCT
>NC_069507.1:93205971-93315971 GCF_027579735.1 Bombina bombina | reverse complement strand
AATCTGGTATAAACGGAACATGCTTATTAAAATTTAAAGATTAAAAGTAAACAACTAGGAAAATTAAAGTGCTTGAAAATTAACTTATTAAATGGCTTCCCAAAACATGATATAAAATTAAATTTAAGCCACTATTGCAAATCTAGACACTACACAATTTCTTTAATACTCCCAGTTAAGTAGAAAAACATTATAACATTTCAGCATGTTCTCCTGTTAAACGGCATCTGTTTTTTTCATATACTGCTGCCACTTGACTAAAAACACGCTCACTTGGAACACTTTACAGATAAGGTTTAAATTAAAATATATGTATATATATATATATATATATAAGGTACAAGAAAAAAATCACTGCAAACACGGTAATCTTGCATCAAAGTTGAAGGGTTTATTTCATCCACTTAGACATGAGCAGACAAACACCTGACATGTTTCGCATGGGTTCTCCCACGCTTCATCAGACATATATATACTGCCACTTGACAGGAAAAGAAAGGAAATTCTGGAATATCAGTGCTAGATTTATTTATTTACTTTAATTTTTAATATGCTCCTATATTTACCGGATTGCAAATACCTTCCTTGGTACTGAGGAGTGGACTATAAGTTTCTTTATTATGTCACTTATGGGTAGTTTATACTTGTGTAACAGCACCACTTAATGGTCAAAGCATTGTTATCCACTGCTAGAGAATATTGATACTTGTCTCCTATACTGCATAGCTTTCTACTCAAGGTTTGTTGTTGTGGACATTTAATTGATGTCCCTGAACTATAATTTTTTTTATGTTTTTTTCTATGCCCATAAAAGGGGAAAATAAAATATTTAAATTAAATAAATCATCAAATATAGCAGCTTTAGTGAAATGTTTTGCAAATCTGTAAAATTTATCAGAATGCAACAAATAATGTTCTATTTGTGACAGCAATTAGCAAGCAGATTAATTTTAAAAACACTCCCAGATGGGTTATATAAATGGATAATCTACAAAACATGTATGCAAAGAAAAATCTAGTGTATAATGTCCCTTTAATAAAACCTGTAAGAAACCTTATAGACTTCCAGAAATTATAATTATAGTTCACAAATCCAGAGAGCTTTAATGACTCCTGGATATTGACAGTATTTTAAAATATTTATAAACTATAAAAGACTTATGGGAAACTTATAAATGGGCCAACATACCAAGCTATTTTATGGCTATTTTATCCACCTGTTTACAACAGTTCAATCTCATTATAAACTTCTAGCACAACAAGAATGGTAGTATCAAAATGTTTCATAGCTCAATGTGCTCCATTTTTTCTGCATGTTTTGCCTTTGTGACTACTCAAAATGACTTATTTGGAGATTACCTGCTGCATTATCAAAAACTAAGATAATAATGACACTGTGATCTGCACTTCCAACCTTCAGGGCCAATGATTGCAACAGAAATTAATTTTAGTATTTTACTCTGAAGAGTAGTAAACTAGATCAGCAACATTTTAGAAACACTAAGAACATCTCAATTTCTATTATATATCAAATATAAAAAGGTACGTTCTAGTACTATGAGATTCTGTTCTAAATCAAGGAACATTTTCCTATAGCAACTTTAAAATAGTATCGTTAAATATAAAAGGTATAACCAGCCTGTATTAAGCCAGTATTATTAATAACTTATATTTAATATCCTTCAGTAAAAATGTTGAGATGCTTCGGGAAAATCCCAAATGGTTTATAGGAAAATATGAGTGGGTATTATTTAAAAGTCCACCAAAAAATGTTTGAACTAAAATGAGTGACAACAACAATATGGTGACATGATGCTGTAGATATTAATTAATTGGCTATTTGGGGGGGATCAGGAGGTGGGAGGGTTGAGTTAATTAAAAAATAATAATAATAATACAAAAAGTAAGGGGGTTTGGAAGTGTCAGGTGGGAGGGTAATCTCTACATTAAAGCTAAAATTAACCTTACAAGCTACCTGATTAACCCCTTAACTGCCAGAAATAATAGAAATGTGGTGCACAGCTGCAATAAGCAGCATTCTAATTACCAAAAACCAATGGCAAAGCCATGTATGTCTGCTATTTATTAGACATGTGCATTTCGATTCGGAAAAAATCGAAATTCAGACGAATTTGTTAAATTTGGAGATTCGGATCGATTCGAATTTCCGAATTACGGTAGTACCGAATCTACCGAATAAATCCGAATTAGTTCGGATTTATTCGGTAGATTCGGATGGCCATGGATTACACTAGTATTGTACAGTATATTAGGTTATATCACTCTGCTATGGGTTACACCTAATATACAGTACATAATACTAGTCTAATACACAGCACATCCCACCTAACACATACCGAAATTCCGAATTTCCGAATCGAACCAAACCGAATCCAGACGAATTTATTTGAATCCGAAAGAAATCTGAAACGAATGCATTCGCTTTTTTCTGAATTCGAATCGATCCGAACCGAAATTCGAAAACATACGAATTGATCTGATCCGAACCAAATTTTTCCGCCATGCACAAGTCTACTATTTATGAACAAAGGGGATCCCAGATAAGCTTTTACAACCATTTGTACCATGACTGCACAAGCAGTATGTAAATAAATTCAGTGAGAAACCCAAAGTTTGTGAAAAAGTTAACCATTTATTTTGTATATTCCGCATTTGGGGGTGAAATGGTTGCATGAAATATATCAAAATGAGCCTAGATCAATACCTTTGTCTACTTTAAAAAATATATAGATCTGACAGGTAAATAAAAACAAGACTTTCAGTTTAAATGGAGTGACAGCAAAAATGCTAAAAATTCTCTGGTATTTTCTCTGAAATTCCCGGTAGCGAAGGGGTTAATTTGTTTTTTTGTTCTTTGAAAAATAAAAATAAAATAAAAAATATGGATGTTTCTGTGCTAAAAACATTTGCAATAGTGGTGCATGTCTTTGATTACCAATAGAGCTGTTGGATTGTCTCTATCAGCTAGTAAACAATATGTTCCTAGGGATGAATTGTACACAAATGTGCACTTTTATTTTCAAAGCTACTGTAAACATTTTTTTTTTGCATTTAATAAATGTTATACTATTTAAAGAACCTTATTGACATTGATTATAAATGTTTTGTGTTTAATATGTTTTTTTTTTTAAATAATGACTTTCCCCCCCAGTACTGCTATATTCTATATATTCTCAAGCATGTAAAAAATAGCTGTAAAACTCTTTTAATCTATCAAAAGTAAAAAAAGAAATTCTATAATTAACTTTAGACTTATTTTGATTATATAGGGGCACTTCTTCTTCAATAAGATTATTAGCAATAACCTAAGCCTATATACTTTTATATAAAACCTGACATGCCAGTAATATTTTTTGAACTATTAATGTTCTCAAGGTAAATTCTTTTTTCTCCAGGGTTTAAACTTATACCAGGTAAAAATGCTTCCCATGATCTGTAGTACAGCAGAAGTGGCTCTCTTTTCTGTATGATCAACTAACCCTTGTTACAAAAGATAACTGGAAGAATTCTTCCACCCCGTCCACAAAGAACTTGCATATTAGATTTTTGTTGGATCTCTTTTCTACAGTGGATATAAGTATTTGTACATGAACATTTTTCTTTGAAGGGACATTAAACACTTTGAGATGGCAATATAAAATGATAAATTGTATAAATATATATAAAAAAAAAAAAAACTCTGCAATATACTTTCATTATTTATTTTTCCCCTTTTCCTGTAATTCCACTCTGAAATGGTGAGCTTTTCTGTTCCTGTTAGAAATGAAAGTGCAGAACCCTGTTATATTCAATCCAGCTATTGGCTGCATACTCTAATGACCTATTTATAGCTGACCCTAATTGGCCACTGCAGAGAAGGTAACCTAAGTTACAACATGGCAGCTCCCATTGTTTTATTGACACTAAAACTTAACACTTTTTTGTCACTATTTAAACAACTAATGAAACTTTAAAAAATGCATCTACATGTTATTCTAAGACTAATCTTTCCTTTGAATGCATCATTCTATCTAGCATTTATTTAGTGTTTAATGTCCCTTAAAGATTATTTCCTCTTTCACCTATGACAATGAAATTCAATAATTTTAAAATACAGTAACCTAAAAATAAAGCACACTACAGGGTACAAATCTAAAAACAATAAAATGTTAAGTGAAATCCAATAGTGTTCAATATCCAGAGTATAACAGCAACATTTTTGTTTTTCCAAGAAGAAATGGAAAAAGTATTAGTAATAAAATGTGTTACACACTCAGAGTTCTATGATTTATATTATGCAGTGCAGGTTTCTACCCTACAGCTATAGCTCAATATAAATTTAATCTTGAGAATAAAAAAAGCAAAACTGTCTCATAGAAAACAGACAAACATGATTATACATGTGAATCACATTACATGTTTTATAATTTATGATTCAACTATAGCATTTACTATCAACTTATTAGGCAACTGGTATTTAAATATTCCAAGGCTATTTATGTGAGCGTGAATTTTAATATATTTATGAAATTAGAGACTTTTTTTCTCCCTAAGTTACAAATGATTTAACATGAAGATACCATTAAAAAATGCAATTCTAATTTTGAGTCTTTACATCCCTAGATGAGAGTTATACAGGGAAACTTTGGGAAGGACATATGCAAAGATAAATAACAAAAGACAGAAACATTGCACAGATGAGATGCTTGCATACATTTAATTAAAATTCCAAGAATGGAATCCATTAGAGAATAAAAAGTATGCATTGTTATTTAATCAGTTCTTTATGCATTCATTATTTAACGGCAAAACAATAATAATTGAAAAGGGACAGTAAATTCAAAATTAAACTTTCATGAATAAGATAGACCATGTGTGACGGCTAAGCCTATCTGCCCAACCGTGACTATGGGGAGAGTGTGGGCATGAAGGGGTTAATAGCACTTAGCCTCTGGTTCCCTTACACCTTTACCTCTACAAGGACCTAAAGGGACAACAAATTAACCCCCAAATCCTGCCTACACTACCCCAGATTAACAGATTAACTGCCAACACCGAGTTTTGAATAAGGGTGTCTTGGCAACCCAATAATTCACACAACTAACTATTAGGTAACATGACTTTAACCTTATCCCTACTGAGTGTGAATTCAGATATTAGCACAAAAATAGAATTAGATTATTTATATTTTTAATAACAAAAGACAAATACAGGTTACACAGTGCCAAATTACAAAAACAGAAGAAATATAAAAAAAAAAACAACAAGAATTATGCAACGATACAGTTCTTGAAAGTAAAATGGGACATAAACTTAACACAATGGGGCCGATTTCCGAAAGTACGAGCGGACATGATAGGATGTAGTGTATCATGTCCGCCGCACATCGCTAAATGCCGACAGCATACGCTGTCTGCATTTATCATTGCACAAGCAGTTCTTGGCCGCTAGCAGGGAGTGTTAATCAGCACCAATCGTATATGATCGGGCGGATTGATATCCGCAGCCTCAGAGCAAGCGGATAAGTTATGCAGCAGCAGTCAGCAAATGTTAATATGCAAACAAATATGAGGACACATTTAATATGATATACAATTTTAATAATTCAAATGAGATTTTTTTAAGCAAAATATATAAAAAAAAAAACTGGTAAGTTACAACTCTTGAAGTTACACCTTACTGAATAGAGAATTTGCAACAGTTTTACAACTACACAATTGCAATATTACTTATGTATTAACAGTTGGAAGTGTACATAAAAAAAACAAGACACTAATTGCATTATCAATCTTTTATTAAAATTGATTCCTCTACACACTAGAAGTGCACGGTTTTTTAAACTAATATTTTTCAGTTCTGAAATGAAATATTACACCCTGCTGACATGCCAACTATTTACTTATAATAATAAGAAAATTTAGAAAGCATGAAAAAAATTCTGTCATATAAAACTGTCAAAATTATCACATTAGCAGTAAAATCAAATATATTACTGCTCATAAAAATATGTGGGTGAAAAATGTAAAATCTTTCAAAATAACATTCCTGTAATAGTTTCACGCTTTAAATGTATTCCATTGTTAGTAAAATGATCTAATCAAATCAAATATTTCACTTCTTGAAATATGCTATTCACCTGTTGAAAATGTACAGTAGACATGTGCGGAATTCGGACGGATTTTGGCCATTCGGCGATTCGGATGCATCTGAATTTCCGAATCGGCACATCCCGAAAAATTTAGAAAATGAATAAATATGTTTGCGAATTTTCGGATCCATTATTCATATTCAGAATTTTTCATTGTTCCTACCTAAACCGCAGTTCCCCGACACTAACTCTATAATAAAGGTATTAACCCCTAAACATCGCCAACACTAACTAAACCTATTAACCCCTATATCGCCGTCCCAAAACATCGCCGACACGAACTAAACCTATTAACCAAAATCCGCACCCCCCCCCCCACACCGCCGACACAAACTAAACCTATTAACCCCTAAATCGCAACCCCCCATATCGCCAACACTAACTAAACCCATTAACCCCTAAACCGCCATTCCAAAATATCGCAGACACAAACTAAACCTATTAACTCCTACACCGCACCCTCCCACATTGCCGACACAAACTAAACCTATTAACCCCTAAACCGTAACCCCCCACATCGCCAACACTAACTAAACCCCTAAACCGCCATTCCAAAACATTGCAGACACAAACTTAACCTATTAACCCCTATACCGCACCCCCACATCGCCGACACAAAGTAAACCTATTTACTTCTAGGGAGAGTAGCAGCAGTGCTGAACTTTCTCCATTTATAGACAATTTGTCTTACCGTGGACTGATGAACAGCAGGCTTTTGGAGATACTTTTATAACCCTTTCCAGCTTTATGCAAGTCAACAATTCTTAATCGTAGGTCTTCTGAGAGCTCTTTTGACATCAGGCAATGCTTCTTGTGAAAAGCAAACCCAGAACTGGTGTGTGTTTTTTATAGGGCAGGGCACCTGTAACCAACACCTCCAATCTCATCTCATTGATTGGACTCCAGTCGGCTGACATCTCACTCCAATTAGCTCTTGGGGATGTCATTATCCCAAGAATATTGCTGAACTGAAACAGTTCTGTAAAGAGGAATGGTCAAGAATTACTCCTGACCGTTGGGCACGTCTGATCTGCAACTACAGGAAACGTTTGGTTGAAGTTATTGCTGCCAAAGGAGGTTCAACCAGTTATTAAAATCCAAGAGTTCACATACTTTTTCCACCTGCACTGTGAATGTTTACATGGTGTGTTCAATAAAAACATGGCAACATTTCATTCTTTGTGTGTTATTAGTTTAAGCAGACTGTGATTGTCTATCGTTGTGACTTAGATGATGATAAGATCACATTTTATGACCAATTTGTGCAGAAATCCATATCATTCCAAAGGGTTCACATACTTTTTCTTGCAACTGTAGATTAGGTTTTTTTATTTTGGGTTGGTTTTTTTTTAAAATGGGTATTAGAATAGGAATAATTTTTATTATTTTTGATAAATCATTTGTTATTTTCTGGGGTGTTTTTTATTAGATTAGGGTGGGCGCTCTTAAAAGAGCTGTATGCGATTTTAAGGGCAGTAAAAGAGCAGAATGCAATGGGTAGATTAGGTTTAACTTTATTTTTATTTTGTGGGTTTGGGGGTGTGGGGGTTTGTAATGTTAGTGGGTCTTTGTGTTTTTCTTTTTTAGCAAAAGAGCTGTTAACTTTAGGGCAATCCCTTACAAAATTAGGTTTAGTTCGTGTCGGCGATGTTGGGGAACTGCGGTTTCGGGGTTAATAACTTTATTTTGTTATTTAGTTAGTGTCAGCGATGTGGGGGGCGGTGGTTTAGGGGTTAATAGGTTTAGGTAGTGTTAGTGATGTGTGGGGATGGCGATTTAGAGGTTAATAGCTTTATTTAGTGGTGGTGTGGGTGGCGGCGGCGGTTTAACATAATTAGTTAGAAATAACGATTCGGTCTGTAATAAAGATTTGTTCAGACAATAATAATGCGGTAACGGTTTCGAATGCATCCGAATTTACAAATTCGGAACAACACGAATAAATCCCGTAACCGAATTACAGACACATACCGAATTATTAAAGAATGTCTCAAACCAAATTTTTTTATGGCCCGAATCAAAACGAAGCGAACCAATTTTTTTGAGCACTCAAAAGTCTAATGTACAGTTCATTATTGCTTAAAATGTATCTACAACAATAATTGCCAGAAATCTTCTTGTGAGAACTTCCTTATCTCTGTAAAATCTGTACTTTTTTTTAAAAAAGTTGGAGACATAAATTTCAGGAAATGTTTGCTTCAATAACTTACAAAAAAGTTAAATCTAATTGTTGACATGGTTGTCTTAAACAGACACAGGTATATAGTAAGTGGGTGGGGACCAGGTATTAAAGGGACACTAAATCCAATTTTTTTCTTTCAGGATTTAGATAGACCATACATTTTTAAGCAACTTTCTAATTTACTCCTATTACCAATTTTTCTTCTTTCTCTTTTTAATCTTTATTTAAAAAGCAAGAATGTAAAGCTTAGGAGCCTGCCCATTTTTGGTACAGAACCCAGGTTGTGCTTGCTTATTAGTGGCTAAATGAATCATTAAATTTAAGTTTAGTGTCCCTTTAACACCTTGTTTGCTGCAAATGTTTTTCAATAGTAAAACCCACTACTTTTCTTATTTTTGAGGCGGCAATCTGAACATCTGCCTGTAGATGCCAGGGTTTGCCACTGTCATTGTATTAACAAAAGCTGCAATACAGAAAATATAAGGTAACATACTACAAATTAGGGACAGATATATAGCAAAGTTAGGCTTGTTCAGAGTTACATTTCAGGAAAAGGGTAAACAATAAATAACGAAAATATACAGCAAAAATGTTTAACTATGTTTAATTAAATATTTGATATTACAATCTGTTTACTGTCCCTTTAAATGAACATAAGTGTCAAACTAAATTTCCCATAAACAATTCAAGTATGTGTAATAAAATACTTTGCAGTGCAATTTAATGAATCCATCCATTCATTATTTAGAATATTTTTTTTCTATTTCCTGCAAGAGGAGAAGTGCATATTCCAGTTTCTTAAGAGTAATCCTATAACATTCTACAAAAATGATTAAAGGGACAGTCAACTCAAAAAATGTTATTGTTTAAAAAGATAGATAATCCCTTTATTACCCATTCCCCAGTTTATCACAGAAAACATGGTTATATTAATACATTTTTTTACCTCTGTGATTATTTTGTATATAATCCTCTTCTGACAGCCCCCTGATCACATGACATATATTTATTATCTATTGACTTGCATTTAAGTCCATTAGTGCAGTGTTGTTCACAACCCACGGGCGTGAGCACAATGTTTTCTATATCGCTCACATGAACTAGCACTCCCCTGTTGTGAAAAGCTAATAAAAAAGCATGTGATAAGAGGCTGTCTTTAGTGGCTTAGAAATAGACAGACATTTAGAAGTTTAAAGGTTATAAAGTATATTAATACAGGTAGCCCTTGGTTTACGCTGGTTCAATTTGCGCCGTTTCAGAATAACAACCTTTTTTTTCAGTCATGTGACTGCTATTGAAATGCATTGAAAAGCAGTGCATTGATTAAAATAGCCAGTAGGTGGAGCTGTCCGCTTGTGTTACAGCAAATTTATCCAAGCTTAACAGGTCTGAAATTGATCTGTGTACACAAAACAGACATTAGCTATTGTGAAGGCACTTCCCTATTATCTTCCTGTCCAGCTGCTTGAGGTGAGGGTGATTAACTGCCTATTAATCACTGCAGATTGAAATGCATAGAATAGGTGCAGACCCAATATTATCTAACATGCTAACAATGCAGAGAACTGTTTGCAGAAAAATGCAAGTAAAAAAACGTTTTTGTTCATTAAGCTTAGTTTGATGATAATGCAGTCTGTTGTGTGATTATTTAATTAGGTGCTGTTAGTAAATGTTTTTGTTCATTAAACTTAGTTTGATGATGATACAATCTATATTATTAGGTTTATAATGCTGTTAAGCATTTAAAGTCTTCATTTCAAAGCTTTAAAAATAATGTATTAGGTGTTACTTATGATAATTTTGAGAGGGGCCTGGAACCTTACTCCCTCACTTCTTATTGACTTACATAATAAACTGGGTTTCAATTTACAACCATTCCTTCTGGAACCTAACCCCGGCGTAAACTGAGGGATACCTGTATAACAATGTTGGTTGTGCAAAGCTGGGGAATGGGTAGTGAAGGAATTATCTATCTTTTTAAACAATAACAATTTTTGTGTTGACTGTCACTTAAAAATAGATTTATTTTGTAAACAGATATTTTGCCATGCAGTGCTTAATTGCTGATATTTACTATGCATAAATACAAAATAGTTTAATGTCCCTTTAAATAAGTGGGAGGGGCATCACACTCATTTGGGTTTATGGTAGCATAAAACCTACATAGGGTGTGGTTTCACAAGAAACACTAAATTACAAAAAGGGACTATTTGTACTATGCAAAGCTGTACACAGCTGCCAAATTGCAACACATCAATTTTGTCTTAAAAGCTATACTAGTTTACTTGAATAATCTTGCTAAAGTCATTATGTATTTAGCAGTCGTTTACAAGAATTGAATCCCTAAACACCATAGCAATATAAAAATGTTGCTAAAATATAAAGCGTAAATGATATATTTTCCCAAGCTATAACTTGATTTTCTCAGTATTTGCTTTATTGAGAATTGTTTGTATTGCAGCTGCTTTGTATTGAAATATTTTATTTATAGTACAGGTTAATATCATAACTCAAAAACACACTTTATTGTTCAGAAAAAGTGATGCACATACAATACAATTATTCATTTCCTTAAAGGTTACATTTGGAAAAAAAAACTATGTTTTGTTGCTTATTAAGTTTACGATCATACCATTTCAGACGGGGTGTGTGGGGGGGGGGTTGGTTTGAATAAAAAATAAAAAAAAATAGCAGACAGCTTGTGCATATTTTTGTAACAAGGGCTAGGGCTAATTTAAAGAACCATCACAAGGCAATCAATCACACTCTAAAATTGCTTGATTCTCCAAACTGTTTACACTGTCTAAGTCACAAATCCACTTTCTGCTATTTCAACTCAAGATTTACTGCTTCAGATTTGGAAATCGTGGCAACCAGCCAATATGTAGTCATATGGGAACTAATGATATGAACAGATCAGTGTTTTACAATGGAGAAAAGTACATGTAAATTTCCAGTATGTCTGCAAGTAATCAAGGGTAGCTGATTTTAAATGAGACAGTCTGAAATGAATGTATTATGAAATCACACAAAGAACTTTTATTTTGCAATGTTTCGAAATTAAATACACAAAATGAACAAAAGGCATACACCAAAACATCAATATTAATCTTCCTGTAACATAGAAGGATCGTTCATTTCACAGCTATCCAACTTGGGGTCCTGAGACCTGGATTTAAACATAATTAAACATATATGAATAAAGCTTTCAAATTACAATTTATGCTATATCATCTCTGAATTGCTTTCTATAGTGTGTGTGTATGTATATATATATATATATATATAAAATAAAAAAATAGAAAAAGGTTCAAACAGAACCACAAGACTATATTGGCCAGCACTGATTGAAATAGTGAAATAAATTTACCCCAGCAGCAAAAACGAGTGTCACTTGGAGAGATGCAAGTAATCAACTACCCCACAAATATAAATTATCATGTGCATAAACTTGTTTAATACTAATACTACAATAACTACAGTAAAAATAACAATTGTTTGACCGGTCATACTCAAATAAACCCTATAGGGAAAAAGACGCCATCCCAGGAGGTATAATGGATCTTAAATGTCCAGAAAAAAGATATAATATCTAGCCATAATAATGGCATATTCTGGTATGCTGTAATTAAAGTCCAAAATTCTCCTTTAGTATAACTTGTGACAGGATATTGTGCACTTCTAGGGTGAAAGATGATGGTTAATAAGAGGGAGCTATTGTCTTTCTGAGGCCCCTGTACTTATGTATGTATTGGGTACTTGTAAAGCGTGGCTAATCACCCGTAAGCGTCTCAAGGCGCTGCTCATTTTATCGACCTCGGAAGGATGAAAGGCTGAGTGGACCTCGCCGGGGATCGAACCTGCAACCCTCGGTTGCTACAGAGCTCAGCCACAGTGCCTTAGCATGCTGAGCTATCTGTCCGGCATGGACAGTACTTATATGACAAAATTCCTCAAACCCTTTCCAAGAATTCATAGATAATAAACCCACTTCAGGGATTCACGATTAACAAACACTGTAGACACGATGGGGGGAGGGGGTGATATAAGGAAAAGTCCCAAATAGAACATGCAATAATCCACGGATACTCGTATCAGGCAAAACCACATACCTGACCCATCCTTGGATGGTCCGTGCTAGTCCTTATTGCTTGTGAATAGCTTCCACTGAGCTTGAAGGTAAACAAACACTCACTCACCCTTACGGTTCCTGGAAATTCATTGTAATTGAAGTAAATACAGGGGTAAAGTAAGAAATCGGGTAAAACTGACATTACCCAAGCGGCTGTGGGTAAAGCCCCACCCCGATGTACTATAATTCCCCCATCTACACTATTTATTTTGCCTCTGCCTGGTGGGTTTAAGGATCCTTTGGCATTGGGGAATGAATTTTACAAGGAAGGGTTTGCACCCCTTGAACCCCACAGGCAGAAGCAAAAAAGATAGTGAAGATGGGGGAATTACAGTGCATGATATATATGTCTGATGCAGTGACTCTGCACTCTGAAGGAATTTGTGATCATACATCAGGCTTTACCCACAGCTGCTTGGGTAATGTACGTTTTACCCGGGTAATCCTAGAATTATTCAATATCTGACTTTACCCATAACATATATATATTTTTTAACATATGACCTAGCTTCAATTCTGGAACAACCATTTTAAACTACAGATGAAGGTACAGCCAACGACTGGAGTATACACATGTAAGCTTGTTTCTCATTGGCTCACCTGCTTTAGTGGCGCAGAAGCAAAATCTTATATTTAATTCATTTGCAGGCATTAAACAAATAGTAATAAAGGCATTTCTTTTTAAATGAAACACTAAAATATAGCATTTTATTTTACATTAAAATGTCCTTTTTATTTCATTTATTTCAATGTACCAAATCATATACGATATGTCATATCTTAAACAGGTTAAAACATGTGGTTCCATGAATTAGTTCCATTCCCCAAAGGAACATAAAATATCTCATTACAATTGCATTTACTAAGAACATATTTGTGCCAGGTATATAGATTTGATATTATTATCTTGAGATGAATGATAATGTACTAATAAAAACTATTACGAGGCTTGTGAAAAATTTTTTTTTAAAAAAATCTTTTTTTTACAAACAATATCAGCAACTAGGTCTGCATTTATAATAGTCTACAGATCCTAAAAATCGTATTAACGGTTAGAGAATGTTTTCCTTGTTTACAAAGAATGCAGATGATTGTATTGTTCAATTACAGCTGTATTAATAATGTACATTTTTTTTTTTGTTTGCATTAAAAAGAAGAGCATATTCTAGCAGAATATCAACCATGCAACTTGACCTATTGGTAATTAGATTATGCTACTCCTGTTGTCTCTGAACATGCAGCTACAATATTAGTTTAATTTATAATTCTTTTAATTGTTTTCCTTCACAATATTCTCAAACAGAGAAGAGGTTGAAAAAATATTTAAAACAAATTACAATATATATATATATATATATATATATATATATATATATATATATATGCGCGTGTGTGCATGTACGTATATGTAGATATATGTGTATGTATGTATATATAAAAATATATGTGTATGTATAAATATATATATATATATATATATATATATATATATATATATATATATATATTCTGCACTCCATGCTCCAACTTTACTTCTCTTTCTGTAATGCCTGGGTGACTCCTCAATCACTCGTTATACACATCCATATGAAAAATAGAGGGCACTCACAGGTCTTTTTATAGTTGATTCTTTATTTATTCAGTAAAAAATAACATATTTCAGGTCGACGTTTCGGCTCCACAATTGAGCCTTTTTTAAGACAATTTTAGTTTGTGTGTGTGGCTTGTTCATTTCACCATTATCCAAATACAGCATATATACATATACATATATATATATATATACATCCATATCCATATATATATGCCTGTGACTCTGGGGACAGCACAGCTTTCTGTGAGTGCTGGTGAGCGCCCAGGGCTGAGCATGATGCAATGTAGGATGTGTACCCGGTCCTGTATGAGAGTGCAGTCCCCTTCCGTGTTTTGTATATGTCTAGGGTGATTACATAAGCCTGTGCACCCTTCCCTTGTTCCCAGTTTGTTTGGATTTGAGAGCTTGTATTGTGTGGCTGTTTTAGGGTCCCATGTATTGGAAAGGACCTTGACGTGGTACCTGGGCTTGTCCCATTTGGCCAGATGCGGTAACTAACCTTTCCATTTTTGCTTTTAAATCTTAGCTGAGAGCTTGTAAGTGAGTGCTGGACTTTCTCTGTGTGTTGTATTAATTTGTTTTGTAATTTTCCCTATGGTTCTTGCACCCAGACCTGTCTGGGGTTAACTGCCTGTGACTCTGGGGACAGCACAGCTTTCTATGAGTGCCGGTGAGCACCCAGGGCTGAGCGTGTTGCAGGGTCATAGGATGTGTACCCGGTCCGGTATGAGAGTGCAGTCCCCTTCCGTGTTTTGTATATATATATATATATATATATATAAATTCCACATCAGTTGAAAGCACTCACCAGGTCTTGTATACCAAACAAAATGTATTAACAGTAACGTTTCGGGGGTGTTACTGTTCTCAGACCATACACAGTGTATTAAAAAATACCTGACCTTATATCCCCAACATCGAAACACCTCAGCCGCAAACCGGAACCTCCATGACGTCATGACCATGCCATGGTTACCGGAAATGGCGTGCCTAAAAAACGGAACAGTGGCATATATTTAGAAAAATCCTTAACATCTTAAGCTTTCAAAGCGGTCTAGCTTCCCAACAGGGGGCATATACAGGAGGAGTGGTAACATGCTCAAAAAACTTGGGAGGCACAGGACACGTGTCAGGAGAGGGGGCGCTAAGAGGATGACCCCCCCAGGTCAAGGAGACAATAGCACCTGACATTGTCATCAATTTAAGTTCATACCAACTAACACCATTGGAATCCGCAGTACTAAATAAGGGACTGTCGTTTGTACCTACTTCTTTTCAACAACCCTTTGATACTTTTATTGATCTGCAAAAGTTTGAAAGAAACTTAAGATTGAAGGAACACTTTGGCACTACTAAGGGAGACGCTATACCTTTCAAGCAGAAGAGCCACTTTGATCCAACTAGCTCTAATCTGAGAATAAAAATTTATTCTCGACTGGTCACTGAACGAGTAGCTGAGAGCTGTGCACAGCTTAGACCTCAGTGTTGCAATAACCTAACTAAGGAAGAATGGGGGATATTGGACACTCTGAGTAAAAACAAGCAGCTAATTTTCAGAAAAGCTGATAAGGGTGGCACATTGGTGGTTATGGACTATAACTATTACCAACAGGAGGCGTTACATCTATTGCAAGATGCCACAACCTATAAACAGCTTACCGGTGACCCCACCAAAATCTTCAAGTCAGAGATTGATTTAATTCTGGATGAATCCTTAAAGGAGACATGGCTGGATAAGAATGAAGTGAACTTCATAATCCTGGCGTTTTCTACCTTACCTAAGGTACATAAAGACCCTATCTGTCCCCCTGGTAGGTCTATAGTGTCTTCCATTGGCTTGCTTCTACAGCCGATTGCTTCATTCCTGGACAAGATTCTTCAGCCCCTAGTGCGCAATATGCCGCCCTTCCTGTTAGATTCTATGAGTCTGAGTAAAGAAATGAAGACATTCCCAACCATTGAGGTACCCCTAATCTTGGTTACCCGTGATGTGGTAAGTCTTTATACCGTTATACCCCATGAATTGGGAATTAAGGCTATTTGCAACTAATTTAGCAGATACCCATACGTGGGACCCCCAGTGGGGTTAATTCTGGAATTATTACGAATATGCCTAACAAAAAACTACTTCAAGTTCGACACACACTTCTATCTACAGCTGATGGGGACGGCTATGGGGTCCAATATGGTCCCATCGTACACCAATTTATATATGGCAGAGTTTGAAGAATTCGATACTACTTTCTTCCCACATCATCATATAAAATACTACAGAAGATATATTGATGACTTGTTCCTCCTATGGGGTGGAACGAAAGATGAACTCCAGAACTGGTTTGAGGCATTTAATAAAGTTATTCCTTCTTTACAGTTCAAAATAACATAACGAGAGATCAGTGGAATTTTTGGATTGGAGAGTCTACATCAAGGATGGTAAGCTACAGACCACTCTTTTCAGAAAAGACACAGATAGAAACTCTCTTCTGAATGCCACCAGTTGTCATCCTCCTTTTCTTAAGAATGCGGTACCAGTATCGCAATTCAAAAGAGTAGTATGCAACAATAGTTAAATGACTAAAGCGCAAGTACAACTTATTGAGATGAAAGACAGATTTCTCCAATGGGGGTATAAAGAGAAAAATATTTTGAAACATTATAATACCTTGAGACATTGCTTCATGGGTGTGACTGATTTAAAGGGACAGTCAACAAAAGAACAAAAGAATTGTTGTTGTTTTAAAAGAATTACCCATTCCCCAGTTTTGCATAACCAACACAGTTATAATAATACACTTTTTACCTCTGTAATTACCTTGTATCTAAGCCTCTGCAAACTGCCCCCTTATCTCAGTTCTTTTGACACACTTGCAGTTTAGCCAATCAGTACTCAATCCTCGGTAAATTCACATGCATGAGCTCAATGTTATCTATATGAAACACATGAACTAATGCCCTCTAGTGGTGAAAAACTGTAAAAATGCATTTAGATTAGAGGCGGCCTTCAAGGTCTAAGAAATTAGCATATGAACCTCCTAAAATTATCTTTCAACTAAGAATACCAAGAGAACAAAGCAAAATTGGAGATAAAATAAAATTGGAAAGTTGTTTAAAATTACATTCCCTATTTAAATAATGAAAGTTTTTTTTTGGACTTGACTGTCCCCTTAAGGTATTTTAACTCCAATCTTAAATTTTCAGTGCTGGGTATAGTAATGATGATATGGTAAAAAGTATGGCACCTTAAAATCTTTTTTTTATTATTTTTGTGCCTTTTTAAAAAACACAATACTACCATTAAATTGTTGTGAGTAAAAAATAGAAAAAGTTTTTAAGTTTGCATACAGAAAGTATTTTGAAATGTTGAACGACAATGTACTGTACATTGTAGAACTACACAATAAAAACGGTTATTTTCCACATTTTGTTTTGGTTATATTATTTTTTTATACATGATATTTAGAATGTGTTTTTTTTGTACCTTACAGAGCATGTGAATGTACTAGGAAGGAAGATATAATGAAGGTGCCCCAATGTAAAATATGCTACAAGGCCAACCAACCCTACCTGTTCTCCAACAACCACAAAATATAAAATGTAAATACTTTAATAAATAAATATATATATATACATACACATTTTTATGTAATAATATTTGTGTATATCTATATATGTAATTATGTATATAAGAAAATGTACAGGGGTAAAACAGGAACCCTTGGTGCTGTGTGCATAGCTGTTAGTTATGCCTATAATGCTAGGTAAGTTACAGCTGAGTGACTGCATAAAATGAGGTTAAAGAGTATTTGTTGAATTTGAAAGGTAAGAATGGTTGGTATAACATTAAAATGACATATACACTTCACTTCAGATATATTTAAAAATGTGTCTGCTAGTAAACTTTGAAGGCTAGCATTGAAGAAACTAGGTCAAGCTAAAATACTGTGTGGCAGTGCTAATAGTGGAAGGAACTAAAGTTCTAGAACAACTGCAGAGAGTAAAGAGGTTCTAGATCAACTGCAGAGAATTTGATAGTTCTAGAGTTTGAGCTCCTGTATGAAAATGACTGCATGGGAGATTTGAAAGTGAAGATCCATACAGAGAAACATTGGAGTGCCGTTAGTGTGGATGACGACTACGCATCATGGGGGGGGTGCTTTTGGAGCTCATTATGCCCATTCCGTATTTACCCCCTCATACAAGGTGGCCAAGTGACCAGGATCACCTAGGGAATCCGGGGATGCCCATGCATGGTGACATCACCAGCCCTGGACATCCGGAAGTACAGGCAGTAGCTAAGAGCTTAAGGGAGCTGGATGGAGGGGTAAATATTCAACCCCCTCTATCTTAGCTCCCTTAAGCCCCAGAAACACCTAAGACCCATCATATGAAAGACAATTGGGTATGTAAATATGTAATAAAAAGGAAACAAATATATAATGGGCCATAAAAAAGGCCTATAAGCCCCCATTACCCCTTATTATAAATCCCATAACCCACTCTTTAAAATAAAGCCACTATATACATTTTAAACGCCAGATATCACTACAGTAATAGTGATCACCTGCCATGAATAAATGTGCATTCATTTGAGTAGAGGCTCAGGGGAGCCCCTACCTGCAAATCAAAGTTATATAAATATACCCAAAGGCCCTGAATTATATGAGGATATCTCCTTTCATGTTTGTCTAAAAAGTTAAAAAAAAAACCACAAAACATTGTTTGTAACCTTGATTATTAAAATAATATACATATATTAAAATGTTAAAACAAGGGTTATTGGGGGTCTTTTTGATGGCCTATAATAAGTGCCTAGAGACCCCCAAGCCTATAAGCCCCTCTTTTAAAAATGCATGAATCTGAATCATGAAAGAAGAAAATGATTTAATGTCCCTTTAACTATGCTTTTAAAAAAATACAATCTAATATTATTTATTTTGCCCCTTTTACTTTAATTGAAAAACAAACAAACAGTTTCAGTCCCTCAAAGAGATAGTAGATCATCATTTAGGATTTAGAACCTTTACTTTGTAACATGTGCTTGATTGATCTGTTGAGGAGCTAATGTATATCTTTCTCTTATTGGCTAAAGCAGAGGAAATAAGATACATACACAAACTTTTATAATGGGTGTGTCCCTATAAAGCAAAACAATGCAAATTTTGGTAACTAAATTACATTCTTAACATTCTTTAACATTTCTTTTGTATCCAGAATGTTTGCAATGCATGACTAATGTACAGTATATATTATGCATATACAATAGAAGTTTGATTTACCTTTCAATATAAAAAAAATAATCAATGCTAAAATAATTTGTGAGCAATCTAATGTAAGGTATTTTTTACTCTGTAATGTTACTGAGATGTTTTTAGGAAATAGAGTGGTGGCTAGTAGAAATATGTATATCAATAAGGAAAATTACATTGCCAGAATACAGAAAATGTTTTTTTTCCCAGGTAGTAATTCTCAAAAATTGGTTTATTACAACACATTAAGTCTGTTTCTCAGCCAGCCATACAATATACAATTCTCCATTCCTATAAATAGCATTAGATCACATAGCTGTAGGTAATATTACACACCACTAGCAACTGCTGGATAAGACAAATGACTATGTAATTTACATGTGAAATAAAATAGCATAAAGAAATATAGAACATGTTGCTCGAGCAGTTTGAATTAATGCTTTGAGTCACACCTGGTTTGTGAATAAGTCCTCACTTTCCAGTTCTGTCATTTTGGCACTTTGCACTGGAACAAGTAATAGCAAAATGGCATGTTTTATAAATTAAACGCTTAGTCTGGGAAATGAACAAATGGACGTAAAACAATAACAAAGGCTAAAATGGAAATCCTTTGTGGAACAGTAAAGGGGAGGGGTATTCCATTTCAAGTTACTTTTATTGTATCTGTTTATACAGATGTTGCTATGGAGACAATGATTAGTTTAATAAATTGTGGAACCAAAGATAATTGTAAATACTCAAATTGGGGATTAATACTATAACTGCATATATCTCACAATTTTAAAAAATGACATGAAGCACATACATTGCAAATAGTGCTATATACACACACATATATATATATATATATATATATATATATATATATATATATATATACAAAACAAAACAAAAGTTATATTTTTCACAGTGATTTTCACAATCCAGACTTAGCGTCCGATATACCAATGTCTGGCGGACATGATACGATGTAGCCTATGGTGTCCGCCAGACATCGCTGAATGCAGACAGCATACGCTGTCGGCATTTAACAATGCACAAGCAGTTCTGGTGTACTGCTTCTGCAATGCCGCCCCCTGCAGATTCTCGGCCAACCGTCCGCTAGCATGGGGTGTCAATCAACCCGATCGTATAGGATCAGGCAGATTGATGTCCGCAGCCTCAGAAGCAGCAAACTAGTTAAAGGGACAGTATACACTCATATATCTATTAATCTCTCTCTCTTTCTATATATATATATAAAAACTATATCTTTATATATCTATATATCTATTATATAAACTAATCTGTTTATCTATATGTCTATCAGTCAGTTTATCTATCTATCTACAGATACACACTAGTTAGATATATATATACATACACTGCTTAACATTTCCACTAGCCCCGGACGAGTAAGAAATTGCAGTGGACTAGTACAAAATTTGACTTTTCCTATCTTTAACATTGAGTGGACTATTAACATTTCCCTCTGGACTAGTAGCTTTTGACCCCTGACTAGTAAACTTTAGTGATTTGTTTCCATCCTGAAAATATATATATATATATATATATATATATATATATATATATATATATATATATATATATATATATATATATATATATATATATATATATATATATATTTTATTATTTTTTTAAATATGCTGTAGTTTTGTAACATTGCCTTTTAAGGAAAAAAAAAATATTCAAATTAAATAAATACATAAGTCTGAAAAGTATTAGTTCACACATAAATCAGTGCTCATTGCTTTTTTATTTTATTTATTTACTTGAGAACAAGTTAGGAACAAGGACACAGACTAGTAAATAAACATCATGTCAATATATTAATATATCAGAGTAAAAATAAAAAATGAGCTCACTGGTAATAAACTGTACCCAAAATGTAATAGCAAACTGAACATTCCCTGCAAAGGCGTGTTTAGTTGACTTTGCTATTATAATAAACTAAATATAATTCAATTGTTACTATTGTGTCCATAAGGTCATTGAAAACTAGCTGTTAGTTTGTAAACAAGAATGAATCACACATTTCTTTATTTTTGTCCCTTTCAAACTGGAAGACCAAGCGGTTTCCTGTTTCAACTTGTAAAATAGTATCGCTCCTCTAAACCAAATCTATTTTTCCTGCCAGCAGTTTCCATTAAATTAAAAACTGACAGCTAAACAGTAAGGACGTTCTAATTTCATTCAGGCCAGATTTTTTTTAGTTTTTTAATGAGATTGGCATGTGAGAACACACACATTGCCAATTATCTATTATTAAAAAAAAAATGTAACCATAAAAAATGCAAAAAAACAACAAAAAACACTTAATATAGTTTTAGAATATTAATTTAATATTCTTTTAATTTTCAGGCAGTGTCTTGTAACAAACAGAAAACAAAATAAGATTTATATGCAGTAAATAGTAAACAAATGTATTATCTAGTTTATTTAATCTTTTTGAGACACTGAGAGTATCCAATGAGGCCTATTTATCAAATGTCTGTCGGATTTGATCCGACAGACATCGCAGAATGCGGACAGCAATACGCTCTCCGTATTCAGCATTGCACCAGCAGCTCTTGTGAGCTGCTAGTGCAACGCCGCCCCCTGCAGACTCGTGGCAAATCGGCCGCCAGCAGGGGGGTGTCAATCAACCCGATCGTACTCGATCGGGTTGAATTGTGGTGATCTCTGTCCGCCTCAGAGCAGGCAGACAGGTTATGGAGCAGCGGTCTTTGGACCGCTGCTCCAAAACTTGCGTTTCTGGCGAGTCTGAAGACACAGGCCCTTAAGCTCCATTCGGAGCTTGATAAATGAGCCTCATTATGGCCCATTTATGGCCTCAAATGTGCTGATTAATGGCAGTCTGAATAAATGGACATTAAACTCAATAGTACAATTCTCTAATGCACATTTTATTATTGTACTATTACTTGCAAGGAACTATGTGTTGCTTTTCTCAGGATTTTAAAATTCCAATCCAGTTGAAAGCCTACAATAACAAATGAATTCCTAGATTGTTAAGGGTCACTGGGACATGTTAATATGCAGGTATGAGAACAATTTAACAGTGATCTTTGAAACTTTGCATAGGACTTTTCTAATTCAACTGTGTTGACCTATTCAAAAACTTTTTTTGGTCTCTTTTTCTCACTGAATATCCTGGATATTCTTTTATTACTTATTTTGCCTTTTTTTTCCTTGTATTTTAACTATAATTAATTACGTTTTCCAATTCCTGTGTGATATCGAAGTGCACACTCCAGATTTCAGAAGTGTAACACTGTTACATTCTATATGATGAGTAGTGGCTCAACACAGTAGCAAAATATCTTCAGCACCTGCACTCTGGACATTAAATACGTTGATCAAGTATCATGATTTGTATGAAACGCGTATTTGTAAAATTATTCGGTACTTCTATATTTTATCCAGTGTAATGTGTTATTTAATATGGTTTCAATACATTTTGACACTTGCAAATTCAATGGCTAGTGTTTTGTTTTATTGAAGGGTTTTGAGTAGCAGGGAAGTGCTCATGCTCAGATATTGTGTTGCATTTGGTTTACGCTGGGTGGAGACATGGAATTCTTCACTCGCTTTTTAACAGTATTGTACAAAACAAAAAATTGTGGGAGGTGCCACGTGGTATATCAAACTAGAAGCATACAGCAGAATCCCAAATAGGAAATAGGTACTCACATTTCCTATGAGACCAAACTCATGGTGCGTATTTACAGTCTGGGGATTCAGAGTCCCCCCAGCAACTCCCTCCCCGGGAGGTGTTGCCACATTGATGTTGTTTCAGGGCTTGAGGCCGCCTTTGTATACTGTGGATGGTCCATTTAGGAAGATCTACTGAATTATGGATTATTCTGTTGATTGTTTGGACTAAATATTTATTGCCCAATGTTGTTTTCTTTCTCTGTTTGGAGTGTGTGTCCGCTAAAGCAGATTCCAGAAAGTGAGAAAGAGTTAGATCATTCAAGTTAGAATTTTTTTGCCCAGTATATTTAGATTTTGCATGTTCACCAATCAACAGTGATGACAGGAGACGTGCACCTGGTATACGACTTTGCTTAACCCTTTTGTACTGGTTAAGCCAAAAATAAAGGTGTATAATAATGATTTTGTTATTGTTATGCTTTTATGTCTATTTTAAGAAACTGTGATAAATTTCTTTTCTATTTCCTTTACATATTGATCTCTCATAAAGCTTGGAAAGCTTTAAAATGTCAAGCACTAAAATAAAAGTTAAAGCGTGATTCAGACACAGCATGCAAATAAAAAAAAACAAAAAAACATTCTAGTTTATATCCATCATCAAATGTGATCTAAAAATCGTTTACGTGCACACTTTCCGAGGCAGCTACTGAGCATGTGCAAGAGTACACAGTAAATAAGTAAATGTAATAAACAGCGGATGTTGCTTTGGAGCCCTTGCAACCTCTCCACCACTTTTGAGGTTGAGGGGATAAATCCCCCCCCCAGCTTGTTCAGGGTGATTGACAGGCTCTGCTCTGAGTGGCACTGCAAAAGCACATACTAGTGCAATAGTACATGCGGCCTAATGAGTCTCTGATTGACTGACAGCTGTCACATGATATAGGGTACAAGAATATAAAAGGAAACTTGATTTTTTTTTTCTTATGCATTTGTTGATTATGCAGTTCTACTATATTCACTGCTCCTTTAAAGGGCCACTAAATACAGTACAATTGCATACTTAACAAGGGCCTAATGAAAAGACAATGCATTAAGACTCTGAATTTCAAATAAGCAGTAGATTTTTTTCTGACAAATTCCCCCCCCCATTTGCCGCCCCCCTGTATCATGTGATAGCCATCAGCCAATCACAGGCTATTATACGTATACACTATGAACTTCTGCACATGCTCAGTAGGAGCTGGTGCATTATAAAGTGCATATATATAAAAAGAATGGGCAAAATTTGATAATAGAAGTAAATTGGAAAGTTTCTTAAAACAGTGTGCTCTATCTGAATAATGAATGTTTAATTTTGACTTTAGTGCCACTTTAAAGGGACACTGAACCCATTTTTTTTCTTTCGTGATTCAGATAGAGCAGCAATTTTAAGCAACTTTCTAATTTACTCCTATTATCAATTTTTCTTCGTTCTCTTGGTATCTTTATTTGAAAAAGAAGGCTTCTAAGCTTTTTTTAGGGTTCAGAACTCTGGACAGTACTTTTTTTTATTGGTGGATGAATTTATCCACCAATCAGCAAGAACAATCCAGGTTGTTCACCAAAAATGGGCCGGCATCTAAACTTACATTCTTGCATTTCAAATAAAGATATCAAGAGAATGAAGAAAATGTTATAATAGGAGTACATTAGAAAGTTGCTTAAAATTGCATACTCTATCTGAATCACAAAAGAAAAAATTTGGGTTCAGTGTCCCTTTAAGCGGGATAAAACATATTTTTTTTTTTAAATATGGCCTCTAGGTAAAATATGGCCTCTCAATGTTATCATTTGAAAACTAACACACATATTAAATACTACAACGTCTAGACAATATTATTCTGACAATGTTTAGAATACTTAAGATTTAATGCTTAGAATTTAAACAATCAGTTTATTCTGCTATAAAACTGGAGGTGCACACAGAAAACTTATCTTGAATTTGTTACACAAACATTAACTACAGTCATTTTGCTAGACATTTATATACTATAGGCAAACAGGAAATGTTCAACGTACCAGTCACTGGAATTATTGTTAAACCATGAAACATAACAAATGATAAAACAGACTTTATAATTCCTTTTTTGGAGAGGAAAAAAAGCAGTTGAAGAAGGGAAATGTGCTTTTCCGGGATATTAAATCACACAACTTTTGTTTTAATGAATTGAACTGGCATTCACAACTCAACATACTTGGCAACACTTCTGAGACTCACTGTATGCTGATAAATATGTATAAAGTAAAAATCAATAGACTAACGTATTACAGAATTGGCTACCCTTCAGTATTTCAAGCTGATCTGAAGAAAAAAAATCTGAATAAATATTTCATTAACTTTTTTTCTTTTTCATAAATCATTTTAAACTACAATAAGAAAAAGTGATCCAAATGAAGATCCAGGCGAAACAGATGAAATTTGTTAAGAGCTAACATGGTTGAGACATTGCTTCATGGGTGTGACTGATTTAAAGGGACAGTCAACAGCAGAATTGTTGTTGTTTTAAAAGACAGATAATCCCTTAAATACCCATTCCCCAGTTTTGCCAACCAACACAGTTATATTAATACACTTTTTACCTCTGTGATTACCTTGTATCTAAGCCTCTGCAAACTGCCCCCTTATCTCAGTTCTTTTGACAGACTTGCATTTTAGCCAATCAGTGCTCAATGCTCTGTAAATTCACATGCAGGAGCTCAATGTTATCTATATGAAACGCAAAAACTAACGCATTTAGATTAGAGGCGGCCTTCAAAGGCTAAAAATAGCATATTAACCTCCTAGGTTTAGCTTTCAACTAAGAATACCAAGAGAACAAAGAAAAATTGG
Organism: Bombina bombina; assembly: GCF_027579735.1. Taxonomy (NCBI): domain Eukaryota; kingdom Metazoa; phylum Chordata; class Amphibia; order Anura; family Bombinatoridae; genus Bombina; species Bombina bombina. Next base: position 93,290,140 of record NC_069507.1, on the reverse strand, counting down.
TGATAAAAGTAAATTGGAAAGTTGTTTAAAATTACATTCCCTATTTGAATCATGAAAGTTTTTTTTGGACTTGACTGTCCCTTTAAATTTAAAATACTACCAGTAGAGGGTGTAATAATTTTCATCTGCAATTTCAAATTAAGACATTTTTTTCAAATTTTTAAATGACCATTAAATACAGTACAAATGCATAATTAAGAAATGCATAGTAAAAAGTTATTAGCAAGTTTCTACAGCTGTAAAAAAAAAGCACAATCTGAAGTACCACTGTAAATTATTTGTATTGATGGACAACGTCACATAGGGTCACAAATCATTCATTTAGAAGCCTAAAGAGACACTAAAGTTAAAATTAAAGTTTCACGATTCATATAAACAAATAAAAAAAAGAAAAGAAAATCCAATATACTTTCATTATAAAAACATGCATATTCTTTTTATATTAACACTTTCTGAGGCTCCAGCTAGAACTGAGCATGTACAAAAGTGTACAGTGTATACCTATATGCGTTTTGTGATTGCTTGATGCCTGTCACATGATTCAGGTGGATGGAATATTGGATTGAAATTTGCCAGAAATTATTCTACTGCTCATTTTTAAAGTAAGTTATTTTACATTGTATTTGTCTATTATTCAATTCTGCTTTAAAACAGTTTGAGATCTGTGCATATCCTAAAATGGCTAATTAATTTAAAATAGTTTGCATAAAAAATTGTTTAAAAATTGTTGGCAAGTATTTTAAAATAATTTTCAAAAATAATCAAAATAAATTACATAGCTAAGCTGCCTGGAGCAGCTAACTCCACCCCTCTTATCAGTGTTTAGACACAGGCATTGTATTTCAACTGAGTTCACAGCTTCTAGGCATGCTCCAGCAGATAATCCCTATTCACTTTTGCATTTTACCAAAACAACAGCAGATATAGAAACAGCCATAAAAGGAATTGTGTGGGGGGAGTTAGAGCTTTACAATTCAGAAACTAAAAAGAAAGGGTTAATGGCGAGACACTGCAGTATAAATTTGCAGGTAAAGTAATTAAAGTACATATTATATTATTTTGTCTCTATCCCAACTTGTTTTATGTCCCTTTAAGGGCTGCATATGAATTTATTGCCATTAAACACACAATAATAATATATTTCCTAAGAACACCCAATGGCTAAAGGTTAGATTTAGGCAAGGTTGCTTAGGCACTCTGAAGTCCAGTTGAGCATCATGGGAAATGTAGTTTTGAAACATCTGGAGTGCCAAGGTTAACCATCACTGCTCTAGACTAACGAGCGATAAAACGTTGTACTGTTGATTGAGCTTGAGCAATGCTAAAGGGGCATAAAACCGGAAAATGTTCTTTCATAATGCAAATAAAGTATATAATTTTAACAACTTTCCAGTTACTTTGATTGTTAAATTTACTTCATTCTCTTTGTATCCTTTGCTGAAGGAGCAACAATGCACTACTGGGAGTTAGCTGAGCACATCAGGTAAGACAATAATAAGAGACATATAAGCCTACCTATGTATTCTCTTCAACAAAGGATAATACAATAACAAAGTAGATAATAGAAGTTAAATGGAAATCTGCTTAAAATGATATGCTCCACCTTAATCATAAAAGTTTAATTTTGACTTTACAGTTCCTTTAATGCATAATAGTGCTAATATTTTTCGCGTTTTGCTTGCAGTATAGGCCAATATATATAACATATTAAGGGCTAGATTAAAAGAGGAGCTCAAAAATGCAAGTAGTATCAAGCATTCATATCACAAGGATTTTAGTTCTTGTATTACAAGTCCATGGTTAATGTATACTGTGCACGTGGTGGTATAATGTGCGCCACATATTGACATCATGTGGGGTAGCGCAGGTGAGCTCTTTCCCTCACATAATACATTTCTATGAGAGCACATACTAAAATTCATCTCGGATAACGCTTGAGTGCTAAGCCAATGGAGCACAAAAATTCTGCTCAAGTAGTGGAGTTTTTGGTTAAGTTCTTTTTTAACAGCTAATACCTGTTTTTCAAAAGTGTTAAATGTGAAAACTGTATTTAGGATTGTGCTCAAGCGTAACACTAAAAGGGACATGGAACCCCCCCCCCCGATTCAGATAGAGCATGTCATTTTAAACAACTTTCTAATTTACTTATATTGTATCATTTTCTTCGTTCTCTTGATATCTTTTGTTGAAAAGTAGGGACGTAGGGTCTGCAGCACTATATGGAAGCTGATTTGAAGAATGAGCACTAGATGGCAGCAACTATTTCCTGCCACGTAGTGCTCTAGACGCCTATCTGGGTTCCTTGTCAACACAGAATGTCATGGGAACAAAGCAAATTTGATGATAGACGTAAATAGGAAACTTTTTTAACCCCTTCAAGCCTGAATTATTTTCTGTCATCCAAAATGATACTAAAAAATAAAAAGCTAATTGATGACTTTACCATGTTTTTGCGATGCAGCAATGCAAAATATATATAAATGCAAGTTCAAACGCTATTTTTTTTTTTTTAGATATATGCATTATCTTTTATTAACCTCTTCTAATCTTTCTCCGTTACGAGAGCAAACTCCGCCCCATGTTAGATTTAGTTTTCATCTCGTTAACGTGTGCAGCAGTCCCACCTGCTGTATAGTCACTGCCTCTGCGCGCTCCCGATATGGCCATTAAAGAGCGCATGCGCAGATTCCGATTTGTCAATGAACAAAGTAAACATTGAATCACGAGATTCACTGTTTACTTTGTTCACGGATAGCGCACAAGAACGCAGTTGAACTTATGTTCCCCCTATCAAAAACGAGCATTGAAAGGTAGCAAAAAAAAAATTGTGGACGCGCATTAAGGAATTTAGTTTTCGCATTCGCACATGTAACCGCAATGCTATTGCCTCCCATAATGACGTGGGCAAACAATCCCGTAGACACGCATTTTTATTGGACGTGTCAGAGCTAGTGATTTATTGCTGCGAGGGGGGCCGGCGGAGGATCATAGGGGTAAGTTATAGATTATCTTTATATTTTACATAGACTACATTAAAGAAAATAGGATTGGAAATGGATTCAGTGACAAACTAATGGTTAGTAAACGATGTTAGAATAGTGTTTACCATTCCTTTAAAACTCACATGGGGCTTTCCCTTTTATTGAATAATTATTCATGTTCAATAACAGAATTATACACAGATAGACATATAAGTTTTTTTTTTTTCATGTATAGCTGACTTGCAATAAAATATAACTTAGTGCTGAATGGTCTTTGTTTTTGCATGCTCTCTAAAACAATCATTTAATAGTCTCCACTCAGGACAAGCAGTGCTCCGTGGGTCCCAAGCAGTTCTTTTACAATGTGTTCAATCCCTTCAATTGTAATAAGTTCATAAACCTTAACCAATACTAACAATACCAACTCCAATTTCATGCTATTTACATCAGTCAAGACCTGATCTCCATTATGATGGACATTGAATTTAAAAAAAAATCCTGTGTCCTCTATATTGGAAACATCTATAAATAACCCTTTTAAATGTCAACTTAAAGGGACAGTCTAGTCCAAAGTAAACTTTCATGTATCAGATAGAGAATGTCATTTTAAACAATTTTCCAATTTACTTTTATCACCAATTTTGCTTTGTTCTCTTGGTATTCTTAGTTGAAGGCTAAACCTAGGAGGTTCATATGCAAATTTCTAAGCCCTTGAAGGCCTCCTCTTCTCTCAGGACATTTTGACAGTGTTTCACCACTAGAGGGTGTTAGTTCATGTGTGTCATATAGATAACACTGTGCTCATGCATGTGGAGTTCCAGTACGTAATTCTGTGTAAGGTACATACTGCATATATGCTGTGTAGACATAGTGTATGTATGACCAAAGGTTGCATGTTAAGCCCCTAATTTTCTCATCATTTATAACTCTTTGTTACAGCAACAGTTTGACTTAAAGGACCATAATAGTTGAAAAATGAAATGATGCTGATCCAATCACGGTTCTACTTGGGACCACCAGTGCACCGCAGGTCCCGAGTGGCCCTTCTATTTTGTGTTTAACCACTTTGCGTGGAGAAAACACACAGTAAAGCTATGTTATAATCTGTTAGAAATTTTTACTCTTATGGCCTTTTAAATAATGTAATTTGAATGTTAGTTCAGCAAGGAATACAAGTCTGAATTTCTGAAGTAGATATATTTTGTATTGCTTCAATTATTTAAGCCATGGCTTGAAAACTCCAAACACCAGGTTATCTATGGTGACTTGATCTTAACAGCAGGGGCTTGTAGATGTCACTATTTTTGTTTTGTTAAGCTATGAATAAAACAAATAAAAGAAAAAATCATTAAAGTCAACCACAAGGTCAAAATGTACTAATTTACACTGAATTGCACCAGTGATGGGGCTCTGAATGGCCAAACAACACTGTGATTTGAAATAAAGTGTTCATGTGTTCCAAAAGATATTTAGATGTTGGGACTGGGAGGTTAAGGGGGATAGCCTGAGCTATCCTGGGGGTGGAGTCTGTGTGACCTAAAGGTGAATTTGAGTTAGCCATTGGCTAAACTGTGCAGTACCAGATGTGGTTTAGAGAGTGACATTCTGTGTTTGGGATAACTAAGTGGGCCCAGTGTGGGCCACGTTTTTGTTTTTTTTCTAGAAACCAGAGCATAAATAGTATAGTGAAAACAGAGGAAGTGAATAAACCCATTTCAGTCTCACAAACTGCAAGAAAGTTATGTACACTGTATGCTGATAATATTTTTTATTTTCATTATTTTGGAATTATACAGCTTTAAAATAATATTCTCTTAAAAAAACATTGAATACAGTGGATTTACATAATCAACAAATGCATAATAAAAATACAATTCAATAGCATGTACTTTTAAATGAGCAGAAGATTTTTTTCCTGCACATTTTGGTATCCCCCTTTATCATGTGAGAGCCATCAGCCAATCATAGACACATACGTATACTCTGTGAACTTTTGCACATGCTCAGTAGTAGCTGGGGCCTCAGATAGTGTGCATATAAAAAGGCTGTGCAGAATTTGATAACTGATGTAAATTAGAAAGTTGTTTAACATTGCATGCTCTATATGAATCAATAATGTTTAATTTTCACTTTAGTGTTCCTTTATACGGACAGTAAACACATTGTAATTACAAGACATGTTATTCTATAGCAACAAAACAGAAATATCAGCCAAATTTAATTTTTTTTAAAAACAAATTAACATCCTTTTTAATGCAGTTGTTTATCAATGGCTAAACTACACCCACTATTTGCCTTATTTGGGAGGAGCCAATCTGGGTTTAGTCTACAAACGTCAAGGCTAGTCATGGTCATAATGTTAATATAAAGTGTATTGTTTCGCAGATGTTATCTGTTAAAGCCAATTATAAATATATGTAGCTGGGTTTGCCTTGAGAGTTCAGCAGAGTGTATTATATATTCTGAAAATTAGAAAATCTTCAATTTTCAGAGCTAAATTACATGAAGCAGAATAAATAATAAACGTATATAGCAAAGTTATTCCCTTATGCATAACAAAACATTTTTATGTAAAAATAAGCGTTTATGTAGCAATTTCAAGGTGTTTACTGTTCCTTTAAAGGGACAGTAAGTACAAATTAAACTTTCTTGATTCAGAAACAGCATGTAACTTAAAACAACTTTCTGTAAATTTTATTTATATAATCAAATTTGTTTTATTCTCTTTGCATCCCTTGTTAAAGGGACAGTCTAATCCAAAATAAACTTTCATGATTCAGATAGAGAATGTAATTTTAAACAATTTTCCAATTTACTTTTATCACCAATTATTCTTTGTTCGCTTGATATTCTTAGTTGAACGCTATACCTAGGAGGTTCATATGCTAATTTCTAAGCCCTTGAAGGCCGCCTCTTCTTTCAGGGCATTTTGACAGTTTTTCACCACTAGAGGGTGTTAGTTCATGTGGGTCATATAGATAACACTGTGCTCACGCACGTGGAATTCCAGTGAGCCAGCTCTGATTGGCTAAAATGGATGTCTGTCAAAAGAACTGAAATAAGGGGGCAGTTTGCAGAGGCTTAGATACAAGGTAATCACAGAGGTAAAAAGTGTATTTATATAACTGTGTTGGTTATGCAAAACTGGGGAATGGGTAATAAAGGGATTATCTATCTTTTTAAACAATAAAAATTCTGGTGTAGACTGTCCCTTTAAAGGGACAGTCTACTCCAAAAATGTTATTGTTTAAAAAAAGATAATCCCTTTATTACCCATTCCCCAGTTTTGCACAGCCAACATGGTTATATTAATATACTTTTATAACCATTTTATAAGCCTCTTTTGACAGTTCCCTGATCACATGACTATGTATTTATTATCCATTGACTTGCATTTTAGCCAATTAGTACAGTGATAGCCCCATCTCCACTGGAGAGAGCACAATGTTATCTATACGGCTCACATGAACTTGCAGTTTCCTGTTGTGAAAAGCTAATACAAAATCATGTGATAAGAGGTTCTCTATAGTGGCTTAGAAAAAGGCAGAAACAAAGAGGTTTAAATGTTATAAAGTATATTAATATAACAATGTTGGTTGCGCAAAACTGGGGAATGGGTAGTAAAGACGTTATCTATCTTTTTAAACAATAACAATTTTGGTGTTGATGACTGTCCTTTTCAAATGTTAAAATCACATCCAGCTCAAGAAATGTATGCCTAAATGAAATCAAATCAATATTTAACAGGTGAAATACTTGATTACTCCTTTTTCTACTGTGGCTGTGTGCCATAGCTGTCTTCTTTGATGTCTGACTTTCTGTTATTTTTGGTTTTTAGTTTTTCCCTGAAAACTTAACTCTGATTGGTCAATTAGAGCCTTAACTGATACTAGGCAATTTTAAGGAGATAATTGCTGAATTTTCATTGAAAAAAACATCATAGTAGACGCAGGGTATGAAGGAGTTAAAATTGTATGCTCTCTGTCTGAATCACAAAAGAAATGATTGGGTTTCATATAACTTTAATCAACTTGTAATAGAAGTACAATAAATGCACTACAACTGCTTCCCACTGAAAGTATAGATTGCTTTGGTTAAAGGGACAGTAAACACTAGAATTTTTGTTGTTTAAAAAGATAGATAATCCCTTTATTACCCATTCCCCAGTTTTGCATAACCAACACAGTTAAAGTAATATACTTTTTACCTCTGTGATTACCTTGTATCTAAGCCTCTGCAAACTGCCCCCTTATTTCAGTTCTTTTGACAGACTTACATTTTTAGCCAATCAGTGCTGACTCCTAGGAGCCTCACGTGCCTGAGCTCAATGTTATCAATATGAAACACATGAACTAACGCCCTCTAGTGGTGAAAAACTGTCAAAATGCTTTCAGATTAGAGGTGGCCTTCAAGGTCTTAGAAATCAGCATATGAACCTCCTAGGTTTAGCTTTCAAGTAAGAATACCAAGAAAACAAAGCAAAATTGGTAATAAAAGAAAATTGGAAAATTGTTTAAAATTGCATTCCCTATTTAAATCAAGAAAGTTGTTTTTTTACTTGACTGTCCCTTTAATCTTTATTTTAGCCAACAACTTCTAATACCCAATTGTGTGGCATTGTTTGTTAAAGGGACATGAAACACAACATTTTTCTTTCATGATTTAGGAAAACATACAATTTTAAACAACTTTACAGTTTACTTCTATTATCTAATTTGCTTCAATCTCTTGGTATGCTTTGTTGAAGGAGCAGCAATGCACTACTGGATTCTAACTAAACACATGGCTGAGCCAATGACAATCGGTATATATATGCAGCCACCAATCAGCAGCTAGAACTTGGGTTATTTGCTGCTCCTGAGCTTCGCTAGATAAACCTTTCAGCCAAGGATAACAAGAGAAGGAAGCAAATTAAATAATAAAAGTAAAATGGAAATTTGTTTAATATTGTATGTTTTCCTAAATCATGAAAGAAACATTTTGGGTTTCTTGTAATTTAAGCACTGTGCATTATTGATTGCACTAGACCTGTAATCGAACCCTAAATATTATATTATTCAGTCTAATCTGTAAACTGCAAAAGATTTACTGATGCCAGTTTACCAAATTAGATATATTCATTTATTATTCTGATGTTGTAATGTAAAGTTTCAGGCATCACATTATACAAACAAATATTTACATAGGTTCAAAACAGGTCTGTTTCCCACAGTCATAAATATCTGTACCCAACCCACACCTAAGGGCAGATATATTATACAGAATTCCAAGGCAATTATACAATGGGACAGGAGGCCAGAGCTGAGAATGTCCCGGGAAAATTGAGACAGTTGCCAAGTATTTAAACACGCTTTTCATCTTTCAACAAAGCCATAGTTATTTTCAAATAAGTATTGTTCTTAACCGACAAAAAATAAAAAAATAATTAATAAATAAATAATATTAAAAATAAAAATGATGTCTAAATATGCCAAATAATGGGCACTACTGGTACAACTAAATATTGGGCCATTCTGCATATATAAAAATATAGATCTTCTTAAAGGGATATAACAAACTTTGGAGTTTTAAAGGCTATATGACAAGTGGAATGCTAATGTATCGCACACACTCATGCAAACGAGCAAATTTGCCCGTTTGCGGGCATAAGCGAAATAATCAGCCATTAGCAATTATAAAATCAACCATAGATCAGATCTCGGGTTAATTTTATAAGTGTGCCCCAAAATACAGTGGTGTGTATTTTATTAGAAAATAAAAATTGTAGCATTTTTATTTTTTAATAAAATAACTGAACAAGGCAGTTTTGGGGGGTCTAAAGTTAGCAGGTGTGGGGTGTTAGAAAAAAATTCACTTTACATTGCGGTCTATGGGAACTGTGTGTTCCCAGTAAATATGTATATGCTTATATACATATATATTTATGTGTTAATATGTTTATATACACATATTAACACATACATATAAATGTGTATAAGCATATACATATATCTTTACAATTTGCTCACTAATTGGTCTCGGCAGACAAGGAAACCTGAGTTACTACTTGGCGGCGCTCATTGTTTATGGACACTAAGGGTTAGATTACAAGTGCAGCGCTAATATTAACTTGCACTTATATTAAGTAGAAATTAAACGTGACCACGTGATCACTAGTCAGATTAGCAAAACTGAAGTCCTCATTTAATGGGCTAGGGCTGAATTATTATTAACTATTATTAGTATTGTATAATTGCAAGGTTTTTATATAGAGTGCATCTATATTTTTACTGGGGAGCTTAAACACACTTTACATATAAACCCCCACACTTGCAAAAGGAATTCTTATAAGAAGCTTTTTATATATAAAAATTTGAAAAAAAACATTTTAATTATTTTTTTTAAATATGTTTGCAAACGTATAACAAAGAAATCAATTAACAAATATTCAGAAAAATTCTCCATATATTCTTCTGCCATACTATTTGATATTTGTTTGATTTAAAATGAATTTAGTTTGTTTTGTTTAGTTTAAAATGAAATTAATTCTGAATATATAGGGAACATTTACATTAATTTTCATTAAACTAATGTAAATGTTCCTTTCAGCTGTAGCATTATACTTACCTCTAGAGCGCTGGAGAGCTGCGCTAATCCAGATCCTTCTTTACAGAGCCCTGGACTCTGGTATCCCCCTTGCTAAGCTTCCTAATAGCGTGGCTCAGGGTTTTTTTTAAAGAAGGGTCAGGGGACAAGCATGACTCTCCAGCGCACTAGAGGTATTAAACCCTTAAAGCTAATTTAAAGGAAACAAATGAATACTGACAACTTTTGTCAGTATTTCTTCATTTTATTTAAATTTAGTTGTTGCATTCATTTGGTTATTCGTATCAATACACAATTTTGTGCAATGAAAGGAGAACTTGCTGTACAGTTAAAACAATAAAATCCACGACTTTGGAAATACCCTTTAAAAACAATTAACCCATTATGAATTTTCAAATGTAGAAGTAGTCTGGTTCGATAAAACAAAGGGAACACCGTGGGCGTTCTGGGAGGTGGGGTTATAAGGATTTTTTTACCTAAACGTTAGCCAGGTATGTAAGGTTCATAAAGATCCTATAGCCCTGGAGAAGAATATTTATTTCAGAGCTTATGAGGTCTTGTTTTTATTTTTCATTTACTTTTTCGAAGTTTTATTTTGTTAATATGTTAGTGTGGGCTGATTTATAAAGTTTTTTTTGTTCTATATGGTTTTGAAAGCATTTTTGTAATGTTGATATCCGTCTAAGTGAAGGGGAGGGGCGCGTACAAATCTTTATAAATCGCATTATCAAGTTATGATGTTGACGCAAACTTTTTTCAAGCAAGATATTACTTTCACAAATGATTTGCATTGGACCAAGGACTACCTTCCTATGCCCCTACAGCTTTTATCTCACTTAAAGGGACATGAAATCCAATTTTTTTATTTCATGACTTAGAAAGAGCAGGCAATTTTAAACAACATTCCAATTTACTTCTATTATCTAATTTGCTTTATTCTCTTGATATCCTTTGCTGGGAAAGCATATCTAGATAGACTCGGTAGCTGCTGATTGGTGGCTGCACATAGATGCCTTGTGTGATTGGCTCACCCATGTGCATCGATATTTCTTCAGCAAAGGATATCTAAAGAATGAAGCTAATAGAAGTAAATTGGCATGTTGTTTAAAATTGTATTCTCTAACTGAATAATAAAATAAACATTTTGGGTTTAGTGTCCCTTTAAACCTACATTTTAGCTCTTCTTTTAGGGCTTTCTTTTTTCTGTATTATTTCCATTGTAAAGTCTAATTTTATTGCATTGTATTTATACCCAGATGACCATGTGTTTGTGTTCATTGCTATTAAATAGTGCAACTTTAAATTAAAGAGACACAACCCCCAATTTTTTTCTTTCTTGATTCAGATAGCATATACAACTTTCAACAACTTTCCAATTTACTTCTATTATTTGATTTGTTCTCTTGGCAGCCTGTGTTGAAAAGCATACCTAGGTAGGCTCAGGAGCTGAGAGCTAGATGCTGATTGGTGGCTGCAAATATTTCCCTTTTGTTATTGGCTTACCGATGTGTTCAGCTAACTCGCAGTAGTGCATTGCTGCTCCTTCAATAAAGGATACCAAGAGAATGGAGCTAAATTGATCATAAAAGTAAATTAGAAAGTTATTTAAAAATAAATATCTATCTAAAATCTAAATCATAAAATGGTTTTCATATCCCTTTAAAATAATAATAATAATCTTTGTGTCTACTGATCTGCAGTTTGGCATTTTAAACACTCTTATGAATATTGGTATGTATCTTAGTCAAACCAAGTATCTGATTAAATTCAGTGCTTCAGATGTGAAATTATGCATATTCATTGTTCACATGACACAACTGACGAAGAAAGCTATTTTTAGTGAGATTAAAATGTTCTATGTACGCCAATTACACAGAAAAATTCTTCAAAAACACTGACCTCCTACACCAAAATGTCTACTTTATTTAAAAAAAAATCATATTGTGTACCCTGCATATACTGAATATCCCATGACTTGTATTAAGTTTTTTTTTCCATCTGGCATTTATCTAAAACTATGTGGTACACATCATAAATTATGAATCAACTTTTAAAATCTGCAGGGAATGTGTCATAGGGTTCAATAATTTCATTTTAATGTTACTCCATCTTCAAAGGGGAACTGTAACTCAGTAGATAAAAGGCAGAGATTACATGGGTGGTATTGTGTCCTGGGCATGTTTACAGTATAAGACTTAAAGGGACACTGAACCCAATTTTTTTCTTTTGTGATTCATATAGAGCATGACATTTTAAGCAACTTTGTAATTTACTCCTATTATCACATTTTCTTCATTCTCTTGGTATCTTAAGTTGAAATGCAAGAATGTAAGTTTAGATGCCGGCCCATTTTTGGTGAAGAACCTGGGCTGTCCTTGCTGATTGGTGGATAAATTCATTCACCAATAAAAAAGTGCTGTCCAGAGACTGAACCAAAAAAAAAAAAAAAAAAAGCTTAGATGCTTTCTTTTTCAAATAAATATAGCAAGAGAACAAAGAAAAATGGATGCTCTATCTGAATCACAAAAGAAAAAAAAATGGGTTCAGTATCCCTTTATTAAACATGTTGAAAACATCTATAATGTGGTAATTAAAGAGACATTCTAAGCAAAATGTATTATGCTTATTCTATAGAACATTTTATTTTTGCATTACCTCACCTAGCTATGTGTTTAGCCAGGAAAAAATAACTTTACCTTAGCACACCTCCCAACCATCCCACCTCAACTCTGCTTCACTCACAACACACCTGAAGCTCCGCCCACAAGACGCCAATGCCATAGTGCTCAAAAGTCCTTCTCACCCTCCCCTATCCTGGAAAGCCTGGAAATCTTAGAAGGAATGTCTATGCGTTTAATCCTCATGTAAGGGTTAAATACATAATTATCTATGGTCAGAAAAACAAGAATTAAAGAAAATTAGAGTGTCATTTTTGCATATGTCCCTTTAAAGTACCATAGTATACAGGAAATAACGGGGTTAAAATCGCAGATTGAAAACTTTTTAGACTTAGTCCACCAGCTATTTAATGATCATGACGGTTTAATGATTTAACTTCAGTACTATCGGTATTTTGAAGAGAAGCGTCTCCAGCCGACAGCAGAATGCTTTATCTTTCCCGTTCACATCAAAACAAAGCAGAGCTGAGGCAAACTGTGTATGGCCTTTGGTGCATTGTCTGGGTGATACTGCTTACCAAGCAAATCCTGACCCATTTACTCAAACCACATGCAATGCAATGTTCTCATAAAGATATTAACAAGCTTCTCAGAATCCCAGCATGGAACAGATCCACATAAATAAACACTCCAAAGAATAAATGCATTATCAAGCAGCAGCCATTTTTTTTTTTTATTTTAAAGCTTCTTGTTCTATCAATTATACAGCTCAGGACAGATGTGATAATTTAGCTTTATTTTTTAATGGTACTGTAAAGGATATTCCTTTAAGAAATTATGTATATATCCTGCCACTAAACCATCTGTCAGACAGCATGCAGCTGGGTATTCATTATTTGTCCTTCAGAAGCTGATAACTTTGATGCTAATTTGTACTAACAAATGGATTGACAAAAAGCATACTGGTACGGGTGTTGTAATTCATTAAAATAACAATTTAGGTACAGATGTACTCAGAGTAATAGAAGGCCTGAAAAACAAATCATTCAATGACATTTTATTTAGCCATATCTACAAGCAATATTTTAGATTTGTAGGCTTTTTATAAAAAAATTTTTTTTTTTTAATGGGAACAAATTTAAGGTTTAGATAATAAATTATTGACCTTTGATAATAATTATATATATATATATATATATATATATATATATATATATATATATATATATATATATATATATATATATATATATATATAATTATTATTATCTGTAATTTATAAACAAAAAAATAATAATAATATGTTATTTATATATCAGCAACATACTAAAATTGTATATATGTGTGTGTATATATATATATATATATTATCATTTATTTGTATAGCGACACCAAATTCCGTAGCGCTGGGTACAGTGATAGGGGTATACAATGACAAGGATTTGTGATAAAATACAAAACATAACAAATCTAGTACAGGAGGAAGAGGGCCCTGCTCCGGAGAGCTCACAGTCTTCAAGTTTAGGGTGTAGAATTATATATATATATACACATACACACATATATATATATATATATATACACACACACACAACAGGTGTTCACATGTTTGGGGTCACTTAGATATTTCCTTTTTTTTCCATGAAAATATACATGATATGAGTTTGAATAGGAAACAGGAATTTTAAGTTAAATAATAATTGTTTCCTTCAAACTTTGCTTTCATCAAATAATCCTCCATGTGCAGCAATTACAGCCTTATAAACCTTTGGTATTCTTGTTCTCAATTTGTTAATTAATTAAGGTAATTAAGGCAAACCCCATGCTTCCTGAAGCACCTCCCACAAGTTAGATTGGTTTGATGGGCACTTATTACGTACCATACGGTCAAGCTGCTCCCACAGCAGCTCAATAGGGTTGAGATCTGGTGACTGTACTGGCCACACCATTAAAGACATAATACCAGCTGAATGCTTCTTCCCTAAATACTTGTAAATAATTGTCCTGTTGTAGGAGGAAATTGGCTCCAATCAAGTGCCGTCCACAGGGAATAGCCTGGTGTTGCAAAATGGGTTGATAGCCTTCCTTCTTTAAGGTCCCTTTTACCCTGTATAAATCTCCCACTTTTCCACCACCAAAGCACCCCCAGACCATCACATTGTCTCCATCATGCTACCAATTATTTTTTCAGAAACTTATTTTTTTTTAATACATTTGTTGTATTTAAAAACTTCTGTTTAATAAAAAGCTTTAAGAGTCCGGTCTTTGATATCGACCTTGCTTGATGATGGAATAACATGCAATTAGTATAACGTGTATTGAGAGTACTTCACTATTGTGGTTTTAGTCTTTTGAGAGCTGCTCCAAATTCCAGAGAACCAAAAGAGTGGTTTTGAAGCCCCGCCATTCTACATATCCCAAGGGAAGTGTGATATATAGTGTATCTATTTGCTTGTCTGTTTTTGTCAAGCACTCCTCCAACATCTTTTCATTTGGTCTGTGTCTCACGAATGTTCTTTGTGATCTGAACACCTTGTCTGTCCATAACCCTTTTTTTCCAATTTTCCTCCGTCCAGTGTCTGTTCTTTTGCCCATGTTAATCTTTTCTTTATATTGGCCAATCTGAGATACAACTTTTTCTTTGCAACTCTGCCTAGAAGGCCAGCATCCCGGAGGTTCCTCTTCACTGTTGACGTTGAGACTGGTACTTTTTAGTGAAGCTGCCTGTTGAAGACCTGTGAGGCATATGTTTCTCAAACTATACACTTATGTGTTTGTCCTCTTACTCAGATGTTCATATATATTACAAATAATTTTGTTGTAAGTGCCCTAATGCTGCATGTGAAAGGTGAAAAATGCAGGGACATTATAGGCAATGAATAATACTGAATGCAGTTGAAAGCTAGAATTTATTGCTTAATAGTAAGCATTTAGCCTATTTCATGTGCCTGAAGTTATGAACCAATTTCCCGCTAAAACTCTGTTCTGCAATCTTTCATATATAGATCATGTCTTAAGTTGGTTTCATTGCAGCTTTATAAAGACTTAGAAGCTTTGGAGATACTGTAAAGAAATACAGAATCATAAATCTGACAAAAGATACAAGCTAACAAATTCATCAAATATGCCATTCAACCTAAACTTCTTAGGTTTAATTAATCCTCAAGATAGCCCTTTCTATTTCAGACATTATGGTATATCTTTACTGTATGTATTGATACGTTATTTTTGGAAAACCATTAATTAATATATATATATATATATATATATATATATATATATATATATATATATATATATATATATATATATATATATATATATCAATAAGTATCTATTTTTTACCAAAAGTGTGTTGTGCAAAATATCATTACATACATTTAGATTAAATTATGCAATAAATTTGTGCGTTTGATAGCTAAAGTAACATTTATAAATAACAGCCAGTGTTATAATATTGCAACATATTACACTGCCCCCTCCCGGCCACTTCATAATGCCACAAGGCTTGAACATTTTCACTGGAGAACACTGTGCCCCCCCCCCCCCCCCCCCCTACACAAATAGTGAATAAAATGGGCCAGGTGGGCCCCCTGTTAAAAAAGGTCTTGGAGAGAACACTGCCCCATGGCTTACTACTCAAATTATAAAATGTCTTTTATACGACCTACAAATGGAATGAAACACACTCCTTAAGACTGTAAACACTACATTTATCTTACTGCTTTCTGAATAGTATCTTCATATCATTCATCAGGCATGATTATACATTAGTGTAGTTAACTCTTTTCTAAATACATTTCCCATAAGATTTTAATACAGATTTCTATACTGTTATGTTGTTTGGAAACTCGTCTATATCTATAAATTTAGAAACTTTGGCAATGACTTTAAAGAATGACCGGAAAAAACATAAAAATTATATATATATATACGTATATATATATATATATACACACACACACACACACATATATATATATATATATACACACACACACACACATATATATATATATATATATATATATATATATGTATGTATATATATATATATATATGTATATATATATATATATATATATATATATATATATATATATATATATATATATATATAAATTATATGTGTATATAAATAAAAAAGAAAAAAAAAACAGAATTTATGTTTACCTGATAAATTACTTTCTCCAACGGTGTGTCCGGTCCACGGCATCATCCTTACTTGTGGGATATTCTCTTCCCCAACAGGAAATGGCAAAGAGCCCAGCAAAGCTGGTCACATGATCCCTCCTAGGCTCCGCCTACCCCAGTCATTCGACCGACGTTAAGGAGGAATATTTGCATAGGAGAAACCATATGGTACCGTGGTGACTGTAGTTAAAGAAAATAAATTATCAGACCTGATTAAAAAAACCAGGGCGGGCCGTGGACCGGACACACCGTTGGAGAAAGTAATTTATCAGGTAAACATAAATTCTGTTTTCTCCAACATAGGTGTGTCCGGTCCACGGCGTCATCCTTACTTGTGGGAACCAATACCAAAGCTTTAGGACACGGATGAAGGGAGGGAGCAAATCAGGTCACCTAAATGGAAGGCACCACGGCTTGTAAAACCTTTCTCCCAAAAATAGCCTCAGAAGAAGCAAAAGTATCAAACTTGTAAAATTTGGTAAAAGTGTGTAGTGAAGACCAAGTCGCTGCCCTACATATCTGATCAACAGAAGCCTCGTTCTTGAAGGCCCATGTGGAAGCCACAGCCCTAGTGGAATGAGCTGTGATTCTTTCGGGAGGCTGCCGTCCGGCAGTCTCGTAAGCCAATCTGATGATGCTTTTAATCCAAAAAGAGAGAGAGGTAGAAGTTGCTTTTTGACCTCTCCTTTTACCGGAATAAACAACAAACAAGGAAGATGTTTGTCTAAAATCCTTTGTAGCATCTAAATAGAATTTTAGAGCGCGAACAACATCCAAATTGTGCAACAAACGTTCCTTCTTTGAAACTGGTTTCGGACACAGAGAAGGTACGATAATCTCCTGGTTAATGTTTTTGTTAGAAACAACTTTTGGAAGAAAACCAGGTTTAGTACGTAAAACCACCTTATCTGCATGGAACACCAGATAAGGAGGAGAACACTGCAGAGCAGATAATTCTGAAACTCTTCTAGCAGAAGAAATTGCAACTAAAAACAAAACTTTCCAAGATAATAACTTAATATCAACGGAATGCAAGGGTTCAAACGGAACCCCCTGAAGAACTGAAAGAACTAAATTGAGACTCCAAGGAGGAGTCAAAGGTTTGTAAACAGGCTTAATTCTAACCAGAGCCTGAACAAAGGCTTGAACATCTGGCACAGCGGCCAGCTTTTTGTGAAGTAACACAGACAAGGCAGAAATCTGTCCCTTCAGGGAACTTGCAGATAATCCTTTTTCCAATCCTTCTTGAAGGAAGGATAGAATCCTAGGAATCCTAACCTTGTCCCAAGGGAATCCTTTAGATTCACACCAACAGATATATTTTTTCCAAATTTTGTGGTAAATCTTTCTAGTTACAGGCTTTCTGGCCTGAACAAGAGTATCGATAACAGAATCTGAGAATCCTCGCTTCGATAAGATCAAGCGTTCAATCTCCAAGCAGTCAGCTGGAGTGAAACCAGATTCGGATGTTCGAACGGACCCTGAACAAGAAGGTCTCGTCTCAAAGGTAGCTTCCAAGGAGGAGCCGATGACATATTCACCAGATCTGCGTACCAAGTCCTGCGTGGCCACGCAGGAGCTATCAAGATCACCGACGCCCTCTCCTGATTGATCCTGGCTACCAGCCTGGGGATGAGAGGAAACGGCGGGAACACATAAGCTAGTTTGAAGGTCCAAGGTGCTACTAGTGCATCCACTAGAGCCGCCTTGGGATCCCTGGATCTGGACCCGTAGCAAGGAACTTTGAAGTTCTGACGAGAGACCATCAGATCCATGTCTGGAATGCCCCACAGCTGAGTGACTTGGGCAAAGATTTCCGGATGGAGTTCCCACTCCCCCGGATGCAATGTCTGACGACTCAGAAAATCCGCTTCCCAATTTTCCACTCCTGGGATGTGGATAGCAGACAGGTGGCAGGAGTGAGACTCCGCCCATAGAATGATTTTGGTCACTTCTTCCATCGCCAGGGAACTCCTTGTTCCCCCCTGATGGTTGATGTACGCAACAGTTGTCATGTTGTCTG
This sequence comes from Bombina bombina, assembly GCF_027579735.1. Classification (NCBI taxonomy): domain Eukaryota; kingdom Metazoa; phylum Chordata; class Amphibia; order Anura; family Bombinatoridae; genus Bombina; species Bombina bombina. Next base: position 93,271,739 of record NC_069507.1, on the reverse strand, counting down.
ATTGAAACCGTATGAACTTGGCCCTCGCTAGCTGAGGCCAAGCCTTGAGAGCATTGAATATCGCTCTCAGTTCCAGAATATTTATCGGTAGAAGAGATTCTTCCCGAGACCAAAGACCCTGAGCTTTCAGGGATCCCCAGACCGCGCCCCAGCCCATCAGACTGGCGTCGGTCGTGACAATGACCCACTCTGGTCTGCGGAATGTCATCCCTCGTGACAGGTTGTCCAGGGACAGCCACCAACGGAGTGAGTCTCTGGTCCTCTGATTTACTTGTATCTTCGGAGACAAGTCTGTATAGTCCCCATTCCACTGACTGAGCATGCACAGTTGTAATGGTCTTAGATGAATGCGTGCAAAAGGAACTATGTCCATTGCCGCTACCATCAACCCGATCACTTCCATGCACTGAGCTATGGAAGGAAGAGGAACGGAATGGAGTATCCGACAAGAGTCTAGAAGTTTTGTTTTTCTGGCCTCTGTCAGAAAAATCCTCATTTCTAAGGAGTCTATTATTGTTCCCAAGAAGGGAACCCTTGTTGACGGAGATAGAGAACTCTTTTCCACGTTCACTTTCCATCCGTGAGATCTGAGAAAGGCCAGGACGATGTCCGTGTGAGCCTTTGCTTGAGGAAGGGACGACGCTTGAATCAGAATGTCGTCCAAGTAAGGTACTACAGCAATGCCCCTTGGTCTTAGCACAGCTAGAAGGGACCCTAGTACCTTTGTGAAAATCCTTGGAGCAGTGGCTAATCCGAAAGGAAGCGCCACGAACTGGTAATGTTTGTCCAGGAATGCGAACCTCAGGAACCGATGATGTTCCTTGTGGATAGGAATATGTAGATACGCATCCTTTAAATCCACCGTGGTCATGAATTGACCTTCCTGGATGGAAGGAAGAATAGTTCGAATGGTTTCCATCTTGAACGATGGAACCTTGAGAAACTTGTTTAAGATCTTGAGATCTAAGATTGGTCTGAACGTTCCCTCTTTTTTGGGAACTATAAACAGATTGGAGTAGAACCCCATCCCTTGTTCTCTTAATGGAACGGGATGAATCACTCCCATTTTTAACAGGTCTTCTACACAATGTAAGAATGCCTGTCTTTTTATGTGGTCTGAAGACAACTGAGACCTGTGGAACCTCCCCCTTGGGGGAAGTCCCTTGAATTCCAGAAGATAACCTTGGGAGACTATTTCTAGCGCCCAAGGATCCAGAACATCTCTTGCCCAAGCCTGAGCGAAGAGAAAGAGTCTGCCCCCCACCAGATCCGGTCCCGGATCGGGGGCTAACATTTCATGCTGTCTTGGTAGCAGTGGCAGGTTTCTTGGCCTGCTTTCCCTTGTTCCAGCCTTGCATTGGTCTCCAAGCTGGCTTGGCTTGAGAAGTATTACCCTCTTGCTTAGAGGACGTAGCACTTTGGGCTGGTTCGTTTCTACGAAAGGGACAAAAATTAGGTTTATTTTTTGCCTTGAAAGGCCGATCCTGAGGAAGGGCGTGGCCCTTACCCCCAGTGATATCCGAGATAATCTCTTTCAAGTCAGGGCCAAACAGCGTTTTCCCCTTGAAAGGAATGTTAAGTAGCTTGTTCTTGGAAGACGCATCAGCCGACCAAGATTTCAACCAAAGCGCTCTGCGCGCCACAATAGCAAACCCAGAATTCTTAGCCGCTAACCTAGCCAATTGCAAGGTGGCGTCTAGGGTGAAAGAATTAGCCAATTTGAGAGCATTGATTCTGTCCATAATCTCCTCATAAGGAGGAGAATCACTGTCGACCGCCTTTATCAGCTCATCGAACCAGAAACATGCGGCTGTAGCGACAGGGACAATGCATGAAATTGGTTGTAGAAGGTAACCCTGCTGAACAAACATCTTTTTAAGCAAACCTTCTAATTTTTTATCCATAGGATCTTTGAAAGCACAACTATCCTCTATGGGTATAGTGGTGCGTTTGTTTAAAGTGGAAACCGCTCCCTCGACCTTGGGGACTGTCTGCCATAAGTCCTTTCTGGGGTCGACCATAGGAAACAATTTTTTAAATATGGGGGGAGGGACGAAAGGAATACCGGGCCTTTCCCATTCTTTATTAACAATGTCCGCCACCCGCTTGGGTATAGGAAAAGCTTCTGGGAGCCCCGGCACCTCTAGGAACTTGTCCATTTTACATAGTTTCTCTGGGATGACCAACTTGTCACAATCATCCAGAGTGGATAATACCTCCTTAAGCAGAATGCGGAGATGTTCCAACTTAAATTTAAATGCAATCACATCAGGTTCAGCTTGTTGAGAAATGTTCCCTGAATCAGTAATTTCTCCCTCAGACAAAACCTCCCTGGCCCCATCAGACTGAGTTAGGGGCCCTTCAGAAATATTAATATCAGCGTCGTCATGCTCTTCAGTATCTAAAACAGAGCAGTCGCGCTTACGCTGATAAGTGTTCATTTTGGCTAAAATGTTTTTGACAGAATTATCCATTACAGCCGTTAATTGTTGCATAGTAAGGAGTATTGGCGCGCTAGATGTACTAGGGGCCTCCTGAGTGGGCAAGACTCGTGTAGACGAAGGAGGGAATGATGCAGTACCATGCTTACTCCCCTCACTTGAGGAATCATCTTGGGCATCATTGTCATTGTCACATAAATCACATTTATTTAAATGAATAGGAATTCTGGCTTCCCCACATTCAGAACACAGTCTATCTGGTAGTTCAGACATGTTAAACAGGCATAAACTTGATAACAAGTACAAAAAACGTTTTAAAATAAAACCGTTACTGTCACTTTAAATTTTAAACTGAACACACTTTATTACTGCAAATGCGAAAAAACATGAAGGAATTGTTCAAAATTCACCAAATTTTCACCACAGTGTCTTAAAGCCTTAAAAGTATTGCACACCAAATTTGGAAGCTTTAACCCTTAAAATAACGGAACCGGAGCCGTTTTGAACTTTAACCCCTTTACAGTCCCTGGTATCTGCTTCGCTGAGACCCAACCAAGCCCCAAGGGGAATACGATACCAAATGACGCCTTCAGAAAGTCTTTTCTAAGTATCAGAGCTCCTCTCACATGCGACTGCATGCCATGCCTCTCAAAAACAAGTGCGCAACACCGGCGCGAAAATGAGGCTCTGCCTATGCTTTGGGAAAGCCCCTAAAGAATAAGGTGTCTAAAACAGTGCCTGCCGATATTATTATATCAAAATACCCAGATAAAATGATTCCTCAAGGCTAAATATGTGTTAATAATCAATCGATTTAGCCCAAAAAAAGTCTACAGTCTTAAAAAAAAAAAAAAAAACTCTAAGCCATCTCCGTGGAGATGTTGCCTGTACAACGGCAAAGAGAATGACTGGGGTAGGCGGAGCCTAGGAGGGATCATGTGACCAGCTTTGCTGGGCTCTTTGCCATTTCCTGTTGGGGAAGAGAATATCCCACAAGTAAGGATGACGCCGTGGACCGGACACACCTATGTTGGAGAAATATATATATATATATATATATAGTAAAGCTTCAAATTTTGTAAAAAAAAAGTTAAATTCTCAATAGCTAACAGAGATCATTTTAAATTTACGATTTCACTTAGTTAAATTTAAAATTTCAATATCTGTTCTGTGCAAGTAGCATATAAAGATTCCCAACATTGGTAGCATAGCACATTTTCAATACATTATACTCACAAGGTGTATATTTAATATCACTCTGTGTATGCATATTGTAACTAAGGATACATTTTGAGATGAAAGCATTAATGGATTTCAGCAACGGAAACTATAGCTGTATAATTGACAGTACATCTACTTTAAAAATGAAACTGCTGTTTTAATAATCTTAGCCTAAAATATATTCTGTTTTATGCCTCAAAGGGTTTCAATAAAATAGTCAACCTGTAGGAGCATATTTTCTTGGCTTAAACAACAATCCAAAGAATATAAATGTAGTCCGCCTGTAATGACATATTTATAGGCCAATAAAGATTACAGTGCAGCTTTCATACTTCACTTAAAGGGACTTTCTAAGAGTCAGTGTTACAGAAAATAATTTCAATTTTGTTAAAACTATTACCCAAGGAATAACAAAAATGTAGCTCAGCTATGTTAAACTATTTACACGGCTTTGCAGCTAAGGCTCTGTAAAACAAAAATAATTATTCATTCAGGCTTTTCTAGGTAATTTGCCAAGTTTGCATGTTTCATGACCACAGATGCTACCAACGTTTATAGAAAACATGCATATACAGACATTTCCGGTATGGAGAATCATTAATCAGTTTGACATATATTATGCTCTTGTTTTAGTTCCTAATAAGAAAAAATATTTCAGATAAAATACAACTAACCAGACTTTATTGATAATACAGAAGACCGGTTCAGATTACTAACTAAACAGTAATAGATGGCTAACGGAATATATATATATATATATATATATATATATATATATATATATATATATATATATATATACACACACATACTGTTTTTATATACAGTATATATACAGTTGTACTCATAAGTTAAGATACCCTGGCAGAATTTATGATTTCTTGGCCATTTGTCCGAGAATATGAATGATAACACAAAAACTTTCCTTTCCCTCATGTTTAGTGTTTGGCTGAAGCCATTTATTATCAATCAACTGTGTTTACTCTTTTTAAATCATAATGACAACAGAAACTACCCAAATGACCCGGATCAAAAGTTTACATACCCTGGTGATTTTGGCCTGATAACATGCACACAAGTTGACACAAAGGGGTTTGAATGGCTATTAAAGGTAACCATCCTCACCTGTGATCTCATTTTTTGGGGTTTAGTGTCCCTTTAAGTGAGATGACTATATACAATGATTTGTTTCCAGATACCAATTCATTAGTAGTAGAGTCGCACTAGAGGGGTTATTAACTGACTGTCACAATTGCCAAATATAGCAAAAAATGTGGCTTTGACCACTCAAAATTCAACTTTGTAAAAAACATACAACTCATTTTATAAAACAGGTGCTTCACTGTCAGAATTATTTGCCATGTATCTTGGTTAGCTCAGACAGCTGTTATGTCAAACAGTTATTAGAATGTTCCATTCCAATGTAATACACGCAATGATCGTCTTACTGCTTCATTCTCTAAACACACGCACAAATATTTTCATTGTCAGTTGTTATAAAATCTATTCTGGTCATCCATTAGTATATTACTAAAATATACTTGCATATTCTTTCAGTCATTTTTTTTTAAAATTTGTGACTTAGGGTTTATACATTTGAAACAAAACAATAATATAATAGTATAGTAGAAGTTATACTTCAATGAATTACATAGTCTATATTTATGTAGTGTAACTATAAATAAAATGGACTCTGTATTCACAAAATTTCTGCCATTCATATGAAATTGTATATATTTGTGAGCTAATACCCACTCTGGAACTCTATATGCTTAAACACATAAAGTCCTGCTTATAAAAAGAGCTGCCAGCTGTTTTCAACTTAGGAGCTGCTGTAGTGTTTACAGCTCCTGAGAACTGTTTTTTTTTAGTGTTTTAGTGTCCCTTTAAACTAATTGTTGTGTATTTCAAGCTAATACTAATTGACTTACAGATACTTCGTACTAACACTCGGAGTCAGCCAATAAGAATCAGCTATAGTTGTATTAGCTCCAATTTAAATGTAATATTTTTTACCTCACATTCTTCAAGAAACAAAACAAATATGTTTAGATGATGCTCTTTACCATATGACAACATATAATGTTTTAATAAGGTACTATCCATATTCTGTTTTGAAGCTGGATAATTATATATAATACAATAATATTAATCAGTTGGTTGGTTCCAAATAAACAAGTCGTACAAATTTGTAATAAAATTGGTGGTTAAAAAAACCCACATTTTAGCTACAGTTTTTAATATGTTTTGTTTTTATTAATTACTGCATGTGTAGTATTTATATTTACCTAGCTCTGCCTTTTCTTTGAAGACATCTTTGAAATTGAGTCCACTGTTGAGAGTAGATTGGCGACTTTTGAGCAATGACTCCCTTTGGCCGTTCTTTCCAAGCTCTTGGAGTTTCAGCGGTAGAGCTGGAAGCCCACATTTCCATTTAGAAAAGTCTGATTGGGCCCACTTAACTAAATCTTCAAGTTTAACAATCACCTTCTCTGACACGGCGATTACTTCATCCTGAAAAACATTAAACATCATGAATTAGGCGATCAGTTCCCAAGTTGTGAGTTTTAATACTGAAACGTCAACATGTTATAGTACATAATAAGATTCAACAGAGACACTCAACTGAAAATGAACAAAGCGGCACATTGTTCTGTGGGATTATGCCCATTCAGGACACAGTTTAATTTAGTTCATATGTTTCTTTCACAACACAAAGAAAGCTCTACTCAAGAAGACCAACATGAAACAATAGAATAAGAAAGAATATCCTTTAAACCTGTGATCAGTCTCGTATAGTACAGGGCTTGAAAAACCCAGGCCCCAGAGTGCCACTGGCCAGTTAAAATATACTAGGGGGGAAGGATCTGAGGGGATGAAGAGAAAAAGGAATAGAATATGGAAAACATTGACGAAAGGGAAGAAGAAAGGATGGATGGAGAAAAATAGGGAGGGAATGCAAGGGGAGGGAGGAAGAAAAGGGAAGGTGGTAGTAAATAAAGGGAAGGTGGAAAAGAATGGAAGGGAGGGAAGAAGGAATGAATGTAGGGAGAAAAGGTAGGAAAGGGAAGTGAAGGCAGGGAGGGAGAAAGGGAAGGAGAGGGAAGACGGAATGAAGTACAGATGAAAAAATAAAGAAGGGTGGGTATGCAAGGTAATGAAAGGGAGAAAGAAAGGAATAAAAGAAGGAAAGGAGAGAGAATGGAAAAGAATGGAATGGAAGGGAGCAAGGAAGGAAGGAAAATATAATATTTAAAATACAGTATTTTAGATGTATCAAAACAAAAAAAAATGTTTCTCATGTACCACATAGGCTTCTCCTCTGACGGGCAGCAATCCCGCATTTACCACTGCACACATAAGCACTTGAATGCGCTTGTGTGCAACCCTTGCCCGTGCACAGCCAATCACGCATGGGCAGGAGCTGTCAACCTCCCCAGTCGGAAGAGACCAAGGAGATTGAAATTCTCCACCTAAGAGGTGGAGAATAGGGCAGGGAAGCAGCGTTCTGATGACTTCTGCTTGATAAATCCTGACTGCAGGTTCTGTTGTGCGCACCTGCAGTCAAAGTTTAGAGAAGGGCTTGACACATTGAGCCCTAAGTGTTGCTTCACATAAACCAGTGGATATAACCACACAGACGAAGCAATGCAAAATGTTATGGATTAAAACTGCATAGCAAATATTACCTATTTAATGGAGAAGGAAAATGTCTTACAACACACAGTTATTTTAGAACGTAAATACAGCACATTTTAAAGAAAAATCTATTATATAATAATTATTGTCACTAGGTAAAAGCAATTGGTTACTCAAGGGATTTATCAGACAAGTTGGCAATACACAGTTCAATCAGTGAATATAGGTACAGTGTAAGTGCTTTATTAAACTAGAGAATAAAGCACTGGAACAGAATGTCTGGTTTTTAGTTTACACCAGACGATAAAGCAATAAAATGATTTTGGCCCTATGATTCACAAAGTGATTTATATGCAATGTGAAGATGTATTCATTCTCTTTACACAATACATCACATTAGGCGTACAAAGGCAAGGGTTTCTCAAAACATGCAGCGCACTCTTGCCATATTATTATAACCACTTTACATTTACCATGCTCTGTCTACCTGAAAGGGCTAAAGGGACACTAAACCCAATTTTTTTCTTTCACGATTCAGATAGAGCATGCAATTTTAAGCAACTTTCTAATTTACTTCTATTATCAATCTTTCTTTGTTCTCTTGCTATCTTTATTTGAAAAAGAAAGCATCTAAGCTAAGGAGCCAGACAATTTTTGGTTCAGACCCCGGACAGCACTTTTTTATTGCTTCTGTCCAATCAGCAAGGACATCTCAGGTTGTTCCCCAAAAATGGGCCGGCATCTAAACTTACATTCTTGCATTTCAAATAAAGATAGCAAGAGAATGAAGAAAATTGATAATAGGAGTAAATTAGAAAATTGCTTAAAATTGCATGCTCTATCTGAATCATGAAAGAAAAAATTTGGGTTCAGTGTTCCTTTAAAGGGACACTCAATCAAAATGAAACTTTCATTATTCAGATAGAGCATGCCATTTTAAACAACTTTCCAATTTACTTCCATTAACAAAATGTGCACAGTCTTTTTATATTTAAACGTTTTGAGTCATCATCTCCTACTGAGTATGTGCAAGAATAAAAATGCATTTGTGAATGGTGTGATGGCTGTCACATGGTACGTGTATGCATTTGTGATTGGCTGATGGCTGTCACATGGTACAGGGGGAGTGGAAAAAGACATAACTTTTAAAATTGTCAGAAACAAAATCTACTACTCATTTGAAGTTCAGACTAAGTGCTATTGCATTGTCTTGTTATCTTGCATTTCTTGATTATGCAAATCTACTGTGTTGACTGGTCCTATAAGTAAAATATAATATATACATAGGCTTTTGTATGAACAACTTTAATGCTAATGCATTTATTGTCCTCTGTACATGTATTCAAAGTCGACTAGACTAGAGAATATTAAATAGCACTAATATAAGAAAAAACTAAAATAAAAAAACAGTAATGTACTCTTAAAAAATGCCTTTTTGGGGTAATTACAAACATTCCTAAATAAAACTGCAAACAGCAACAAATACCAAAGCATATATAATAAATATGTTTCCTTTGCACATGAAGTTTGGACCCATAAATAGAGTTGGTAAAAGCAGCCAAAGAATTCAAGCTAAAACAATAAAGATGTTTCTTGGCAAAGCTTCCTGCTTGGTAATTAAAATGTTTAACATCAATAGTACTTTAAATAAAATAGCAGCATGTACAGAAAAAAAAGCTTTGCACTGACATCTTTACGAAACCAAGAATGTAAAAAAAAGGAACATTTTAGTTACGGAAAAAGAAAGTGTTTTAAAAATAAAGTACTGGTCCTACGTTCCCTAGAGAGACCAAAAAAAATAAAACATCAAATTTACTTCATTTATCAAAATGAGCACAATCTTTTTATATACACACTTTCTGAGGCACCAGTTCCCACTGCGTACCTCCCAACATGGCTGGGAATGAAAGGCACAAGAGGTTGATAGGAGCCTGTCACCGTTTTGTTGGTGAACCCACCCGTGCCCGCGCACAGCCAATCACGCGCCGGCAGGAGCTGTCAATATCCCCAGTCGGACGAGACCAGGGAGATTGAAATTATCGACCTAAGACCACTGCTTGATAAATAATGACTGCAGGTTCTCTTGTGCAAACCTGCAGTCAAAAGGAAGGAGAAGGGCTTGATAAATCGAGCCTTAATCTGTCCCTAAGTGTCCGCAACAGAAGATTAGAAAAGGGAAACCTAGCTTTCAACATGGCGGCGTCCATCACTTTACAGAAACAAAAAAATGGTTAAACACATCATTAAAGTCAGCACTAGAGCAATGATTGACTGAGAACAGCCTAAATACATCTGGTGAATCAATGACAAGAGGAATATATTTGTGTAGCCACCAATCACCAGCTACCTCTAAGTAGTGCATTGTTGCTCCTAAACCTATCTAAGTATGCTTTTTACTAAAGGATTTCAAGACAATAAAGTAAATTTGATTCAATTGAAATGTTTATTTATCTTATTTATTTTTAAGTTTTATAATTTGTATCATGAGATGTGTTCTTTTTCCTGCCTGTCAATAGCTGTCCAAGGAAAAAAATATTCTTCATCACTGCATTAACATTTTGCCCATAGCTAAAATATTAATTACATTTATTATTTTAGAAGCTAGCAAAAATGTGACTCAGAAGCTATCAAACATCTGAACTCAAATGGATAGAGTAGTTCTATTTACAATTTGGTTCATTAATGCAATAATCTCATCTAGTGAAGATGAAAGGCTTCAGATTTACTGCTTTACACTATTCAATAATGATCCAACAATATCCTTGTCAGTTAATCAATTCATGTGTGTCAGCCAACAACATTTTATTCCCCCTTTTGTTCTTTTATAATCCTGACCCATAAACTAAATTGATTAAAAAAAAAATATTGGCCAGGTTACAAGTGGCGCACTAATTATAGCACAGGTCACAATAAGCAATATCCCTGGACCACGCTAACATTAGTGCACAACTTGAAATTATAAATCCATATTCAATCCCATTTACCAAAGAAGGGTTAGCGTAGCCGACAGAGCTCTAGCGCAACCTATACTTTCAATGGATATCAAGACTGCACTAAATAGCGTTGGTATTACAAGAGGGGGGGAAATAGTGCCCTACTTGTAATCTGATCCTATATTTTTGTGCTGCTGGCTTGTAGCAGTAGCACTAGCTATTAATTTATTAACAGTTACTGCTGTCCAGCTCATCCTCTGCTTCTTTGATGATGTTCCCCATAGGAAATACCAGACAAACAGATTTCCATTAGCAAATGATTTCCAAACGACTTCATGGCTGGATATAGGAAGCTGTTTTTTTTTTTTTGTGACAAACAATCTGTCCAAAACATGAATACTAAAGAGGAATGGTGAAACACAATATACTATTTAAAACCGCAAATTAAAACATAATGGGGTTGATTCCAATCTTTTTGATCCTGTTTATTTGCATTGTTTTTGGATCCCAATCAAGTTCTGAGAGATCAAAACACAAACAATAATAATTTTTATATTTGAAAATGTTTGGATCAGATAGCGGTAAAATCACCCTTGCAATACATGTACACCAACCACTTTGGCAATTCCAATCCGCCTGATGAGTTTTGCACTTTATTTTGCCAACAAAATGGACACTTCAATTTCAACACACATAGAGGCCGATTTATTAAGGCCCGAATGCACCTGTTATCATGCGAGCCTTTAGGCTCGCCGGAAATAAGAGTTAAGAAGCAGCAGTCATAAGACAGCTGCTCCTTAAGTCGTCCTCCCGATCAGATACGATGGGGATTATTGACATCACTAGAAATGCTTGTGCAATGATAAAGGCTGACAGCGTATACTGTTGGTATTTATTGAGGTGAGGCGCCCACACAGTGTTAAAGGGACATTAAACACTAAATACATGCTAGATAGAATGATACATTCAAAGAAAAGATTAGTCCATGAGTAACATGTAGATGTATTTTTTAAAGTTTAATTAGTTGTTTAAAAAGTGACAAAATAAGTGTAAAGTTTTAGTGTCTATAAAACACTGGGAGCTGCCATGTTGTAACTTGTGTTACCTTCTCTGCTGTGGCCAATTAGAGACAGTTATACATAGGTCACTAGAGTGTGCAGCCAATGGTTGTGCTGGATTTAACAGTGTTCTGCACTTCCATTTCTAACAGGAACTGAAAAGCTCACAATTTCAGAAAGGAATTACAGGCAAAGAGAACAAAATAAATAATGATAGTATATTGCAGAGCTGGTTTATATATACAATTTATCATTTTATATTACCATCTCAAAGTGTTTAATATCCCTTTAAATCAGCCGCAAAATTGCCTTTTTTTTATAAGCTTTCCAGTGTTCCAAGATGATTTTGAATAATTGTATTATGTTGTGCATGCATAAAACACTTTGAAATCTCACCATTTTAGATGTATATATAAATTTATGGTCTAGATTCATTAAACCTATATTCAGCACTATTGTATAGTCCATCGGTACTGGAACACATTTACATATGTATATGTATTTAATAGATTTATATGTGATATATCGTACAGCTAGCAAGATATGCAGGAACCACAAGAAAACAGAACTTGTGATATATAGAAATGGCGTTTAGCAATCGTGCTCTTAAAATCTTTGTTTTTATTTCATACTCGCATTCTCGTGATTCTAATTTACAGTAATTTCATCTTCATCAAAGAATGTTAAACATTAAAAACCATGCCAGATATAATGATGTATTCAAAGCAAAGATTAGCCTTAAAATAATATGTAGAACTATTTGTAATATTATATTAGTTGTTTAAATATTGAAAATATAAGTGTAAAGGTTTAGTTTCTATAAAGTACTGGGATTTAAAACAGACAGGAAACACAAATTTTTTTCTTTCATTAGTCAGATAGAGAATACAATTTAAAAAAAAATTCCAATTTACTTCTTTGACCAAATTTGCTTTGTTACCTTGCTATCCTTTGTTGAAGGAGCAGTAATGCACTAATGGAAGCGAAAAGAACACATCAGGTAAACCAATGACAAGATGCAGATATATGCAGCCCCAAATCGACAGATAGCTCCCAGTAGTGCTTTGCTGCTCCTCTTGAGAAAGCCTGCACTTTGAGCGGGAGAAACGCGTTGAGATTTTTGGTCCTGACTGAGCCACGGTACATCCACAAGCAACGTCAGCTGGCAACTAGCAACAGTGGTTTCATTGAAGGACAAACCGCCAACATTGAGACACTTGTTTTGTTATAATGGCCCGGACGCAAGCTGAGATGATTGAGTAAGCGTATGGAGGACCTCGTTTTATAGGACTATACAACCATGATGTGCCCAAATCTTTCTTTTATCTTGTAAGAGCATTGATTATATGTGCTTACCGTATGTCTTAATAAATTAACGTGAGTCAGAGCTGCACTGTTATCAGTTTTTGCTGCTTTGTAGCCAACCAAGGTATTCTTTTCAATAAAGGATAACAAAAGAATAAAGCAAATTAGATAATAGAAGTAAATTGGAAAGTTGTTTAAAATTGTATGATATACCTGAATAATAAAAGTAAACGGTTAAAACCCTGTTTTAGAAGACAAGTGGCTTTCTTCTAATAAAATATATCCTGCAGTATTCTTGAGTTAAAGGGACAGTCAAGTCCAAAAAAACCTTTCATGATTTAAATAGAGTATGCAATTTTAAGCAACTTCCTAATTTACTTTTATCACCAATTTTGCTTTGTTCTTTTGGCATTCTTAGTTGAAAGCTAAACCTAGGAGGTTCATATGCTAATTTTTTAGACCTTGAAGACCACCTCTAATCTGAATGCATTTTGACCACTAGAGGGCATTAGTTCATGTGTTTCATACAGATAACATTGAGCTCATGCACGTGAAGTGACCTAGGAGTGAGTACTGATTGGCTAAAATGCAAGTCTGTTAAAAGAACTGAAATAAGAGGGGAGTCAGCAGATGCTTAGATACAAGTTAATTACAGAGGTAAAGCGTGTATTATTATAACTGTGTTGGTTATTCAAAACTGGTGAATGGGCAATAAAGGGATTATCTTTTCTTTTTAAACAACAACAATTCTGGTGTAGACTGTCCCTTTAAGATGAAAATCTCACCAAAATGGAATACAAGTTTTTCTTAATGAAATACATTATTATTTTTTTTAAAAAAATACTTTTAAAATAAATAAAAGTTTAAAAACATATCAATGATCAAACAGTATACCCATCCTGCCAATATAAAAAAAGCATTAAGCTTGTTTAACACATATTATAAACACCACTCTATCCAACTGCAAAACACACACGCAGACTCCATTAACCCAATTAAAGGGACAGGAAACCCACAATTTTCTTTCATGGTTCTGATAGAATATACAATTTGAAACAACTTTCCAATTTACTTCTATTATCAATTTTGCTTCATTCTAGTGGTATCTTTTATTGAAGGAGCAGCAATGCACTACTGGGACTAGTTAATCACATTGGTAAGCGAATGATAAGAGATATATACACGTACAGTCTCCAATTAGCAGCTAGCTCACAGCTCCTAAGCCTACCTATGTATGATTTTCAACAAAGAATACCAAGAGAAAAAGGAAAGTTAAATAAAAGAAGTAAATTGGAAAGTTGGTTAAAATTGTAGGCATTATCTAAGTCAGATATTCTCAAACTTGACCCTCCAGAGGTTTTGGAACTACATTTCCCATGATGCTCAGCCAGCATATTAGCAGGCTGGGCATCATGGGAAATGTAGTTCCAAAACTTCTGGGAGGGTCAAGTTTGAGGATGTCTTATCTAAGTGATAGGTTAAACTTGGCACCGCTAATGTTTTAGAACTACATTTCCCATGATGCTCAAATAGACTGCAGTGTCTAAACATCATGGGAAATGTAGTTCCAAAACATCTGGGGTGCCAAGGTTAGCTATTATTGTTCTATCTGAATCATGAAAGAAAAATCTTTGGGTTTCATGTCCCTTCAACCAATATCAGATTTCAGTGATCAGCATCCATAATCGTAAATTCTGACTTTGTGGGAAAATGGAGATCGTATTCGATGTGAGTTAACCATTTTGGCTCTGATTGCGATCACTTTGTTAATGGGCACACAAAAAATGGCCGTTCTTGTTTTTCCAATATTGAAAAAAAAAAAAGTCTGAAATATTGAAATTAACCCCAATTTAACATAAAAAGAAATAAATATTATCTGAACAAAAAAATGTGGTCAGAAACAGGAAAACAGTGATGAAATAGTTCAGTTATTTGATAGAATTGAGAATGGGTGTCTGGTACATAAGAATTTTTAAGTCCATTTCGAAGCAAATGTAGCTTGTCACAATGAAATGACTAACGGCTTGCTGGTCTTTACAGAAATGAAGTAAGTTAATATAAATTCTTGAAACTCTGACTCACATAAGAACAGTCTCATGCTTGTAATGTGTTTTTTCCTTGTCTTGGACACAAATATTGATTTAAGCTTTTGTACTAAAAATGAAATAAAACAATGAGGTAATTGCACCAAAACAACTTCAGAAAATGATGCACTTATGGTTTCCTTACAAATAAACTCAAGATGCAAATTAAACTGCAGTTTAATTTTCAGTTCCAGATGCCTAAATATACAAAAAGATTTATTTTGTTTGAAACAGCCACTGAACTAAATATACAAATGCAATGTCTAAGTAATAATTAAATAGTTAATTGTGAATAAGTCGTTTTCGTCAAATAACGTTTCTTGAACGTTGAACAGTAAACGTTGAAAAGCCTAAAATGCAAAAATCCCATTTTTTTTCTTTTATGATTCAGATAGAACATTCAATTTCTATGCTCAATTTTGCTTCATTCTCTTGGTATTCTTTATTGAAGGAGCAGCAATGCACTACTGGGAGCTAGTTGTACACATTGGTATGCCAATGACAACAGGCATATGTGCAACCGTCAATCAGCATCTAGTTCTCAGCTCCTGTGCCAATCTAGCTATGCTTTTTAACTAAAGCTACCAAAAGAATTAAGCAAATTAGATAACAGAAGTAAATTAAAGGGACATGAGTCAGATAGAGCATGCTATTTTAAACAACTTTTATATTTAATTCTATTAGCAAATTTTATTTGTTCTCTTGGTATCTTTTGTTGAAAAGCAGGGGGGTGTATGTTCAGGAGCCGACACATTTCTAAAGTGTTACATGACGGCAGTTTTACAAGAATGTTATCCAGTTGTGAGAGCACTAAATGGCAGCACTATTTATTATAATTATTATTTATCATTTTATATATATATATATATATATATATATATATATATATATATATATATATATATTTATAAAAGATTCCAATCACAGCACTCTCAACCTTACTGCAACTTACAGGGTGCTCTTAAACACAGTAATCCAGTACTCCAAATAGAAAGGCACTCTCCGGTATTAAAGTAATCAAATTTCCTTTAATGTGACGTTTCAGGGATTTTAACCCCTTCCTCAGAACATAAAAAACATATTACATGTTATAGACTTACCCCCATATATATACCCAACACCGTGTACAAAAATCCAGAGCGAAAATACAGATTGGCGTTCCGGTGACACAACTGAGCATGCGCCAACGGCCAGCCATGGCATCTCGCAAGGGACAATCTAAAAATATGGGGGTAAGTTTATAACATGTAATATGTTTTTATCTTCTGAGGAAGGGGTTAAAATCTCCGAAACGTCACATTAAAGGAAATTTGATTACTTTAATACCGGAGAGTGCCTTTCTATTTGGAGTACTATATATATATATATATATATATATATATATATATATATATATATATACAGGGAGTGCAGAATTATTACGCAAGTTGTATTTTTGAGGATTAATTTTATTATTGAACAACAACCATGTTCTCAATGAACCCAAAAAACTCATTAATATCAAAGCTAAATATTTTTGGAAGTAGTTTTTAGTTTGTTTTTAGTTTTAGCTATTTTAGGGGGATATCTGTGTGTGCAGGTGACTATTATTGTGCATAATTATTAGACAACTTAACAAAAAACAAATATATACCCATTTCAATTATTTATTTTTACCAGTGAAACCAATATAGCATCTCAACATTCACAAATATACATTTCTGACATTCAAAAACAAAACAAAAACAAATCAGTGATCAATATAGCCACCTTTCTTTGCAAGGACACTCAAAAGCCTGCCATCCATGGATTCTGTCAGTGTTTTGATCTGTTCACCATCAACATTGCGTGCAGCAGCAACCACAGCCTCCCAGACACTGTTCAGAGAGGTGTACTGTTTTCCCTCCTTGTAAATCTTACATTTGATGATGGACCACAGGTTCTCAATGGGGTTCAGATCAGGTGAACAAGGAGGCCATGTCATTAGATTTTCTTCTTTTATACCCTTTCTTGCCAGCCACGCTGTGGAGTACTTGGACGCGTGTGATGGAGCATTGTCCTGCATGAAAATCATGTTTTTCTTGAAGGATGCAGACTTCTTCCTGTACCACTGCTTGAAGAAGGTGTCTTCCAGAAACTGGCAGTAGGACTGGGAGTTGAGCTTGACTCCATCCTCAACCCGAAAAGGCCCCACAAGCTCATCTTTGATGATACCAGCCCAAACCAGTACTCCACCTCCACCTTGCTGGCGTCTGAGTCGGACTGGAGCTCTCTGCCCTTTACCAATCCAGCCACGGGTCCATCCATCTGGCCCATCAAGACTCACTCTCATTTCATCAGTCCATAAAACCTTAGAAAAATCAGTCTTGAGATATTTCTTGGCCCAGTCTTGACGTTTCAGCTTGTGTGTCTTGTTCAGTGGTGGTCGTCTTTCAGCCTTTCTTACCTTGGCCATGTCTCTGAGTATTGCACACCTTGTGCTTTTGGGCACTCCAGTGATGTTGCAGCTCTGAAATATGGCCAAACTGGTGGCAAGTGGCATCTTGGCAGCTGCACGCTTGACTTTTCTCAGTTCATGGGCAGTTATTTTGCGCCTTGGTTTTTCCACACGCTTCTTGCGACCCTGTTGACTATTTTGAATGAAACGCTTGATTGTTCGATGATCACGCTTCAGAAGCTTTGCAATTTTAAGAGTGCTGCATCCCTCTGCAAGATATCTCACTATTTTTGACTTTGCTGAGCCTGTCAAGTCCTTCTTTTGACCCATTTTGCCAAAGGAAAGGAAGTTGCCTAATAATTATGCACACCTGATATAGGGTGTTGATGTCATTAGACCACACCCCTTCTCATTACAGAGATGCACATCACCTAATATGCTTAATTGGTAGTAGGCTTTCGAGCCTATACAGCTTGGAGTAAGACAACATGCATAAAGAGGATGATGTGGTCAAAATACTAATTTGCCTAATAATTCTGCACACAGTGTATATATATATATACGGGGGTGGAAATATATCACTATGGTTTACTAGTAAGGGATTAAAAGATATTAGCCCAAAGGGAAAAAGTTAGCAGTCCACTAAATGTTAAAGATAGGAAAAAGTCACATTTCTAAAGTTGTTCGCTGCAATTTCTAAGTCATCCGGGACCACTGGACAACTGGATATTTTGAGCCCTATATATATATATATATTGTTATAAGGGTTTAAAGTTATATGGTATATAAAAAGGGTAAAGGGCTATATTGTGTGTATATATATATATATATATATATATATATACAGTATATACTTTATATAAATAAATATACATGTCTAAATATGTCTGTATTTTTATATGTATACATATAAATATGTGTGTGTGTGTTCCTGTATGTACGGATGCATATAAGTATTTGTGTTTTACTGTATACTTACTGTACATATTTAACATTCCAATGTTCTTCCCTTACAGCAGAGCTTTCCAAACTTTTCATGTTGGTGACACACTTTGTAGACCTACATCATTTTGCGACACAGTAATTCCGTTGTACTAGCAAACAGGAGGTTAAACTAACTTGTTTTAAAAGATACGGACACATACATAAATGATATAATAACGTAATGTATTTACAAGTAACAGTAAGTATCTGCAAGAATAAAAACAAGTTTAATAAAACAAATAGCTACTTACTATTTTAATGGGATGTATGAGGTTGATGGGATGAACACAGTTTCTGAATATTTGGTGTAATATTAGATAAAGACACTCACATTTCATCATCAAGAATTTTTAAGCTTCCACTTCCTATCCATATATCAAGAGTAGGAGCAGCAATTCACTACTGGGAGCTAGTTGCAAAAAAATCCCACTGACTTCTAACTTCAGCTCAGCATTTAAGCTGCCACCCTCAGAGCTCTGTGAGTCCGACTGACTACTGCCCGCGCTGCAAACACACTGCTGTCCCACTCACTGGCTACACTTGCAGTCAGGAGCAAATGTGCCGCCAAATTCGCCAATGGTAATAGATTCAGTTCCCACTGAGCTGTGCCAATTGGTTAAATTGATCTGTGACCCATCACGTGTCAACCATGTGACATGTGTAGCAGGCAGGTGGAAAGTCAGAAGCCAAAAAACAATAAAAAAAAAAAAAAAAAAATTGTGCTGAAGTAGGGACACACCTACACACTGCTGCCGGCACACTAGTGTGTCCCGACACACAGTTTGGAAAGCACTGACTTACAGGATAATATATAAACCTAAACCTGTATATTTATTCCTTTAGATGTATAGGTAAAGATATCTATTTTATATAAACATTACCAGATATATACATAAATATATATTTAATAATAAAAATTGCATTATTTTCTATCTGAAGCACAGGAATGTAAAATATGCGTAGGGTACATGCTTTTGGTCTAATGCAGTGGCAGGTTAGCGCACATGACAAATTGCTAACCTTAATGTGTGTTATTGGAATATTAAAAATAAAATATTAAAATGTTTTAAATATTATTTAAAATGACCATACATACTGTAATATGTAATATATATATATATATATATATTAGATTATTTAATAATGTTTACAGTAGATATAATATTTTTTATTAATGTATTTTTATATTTCATTAATGTGCATTGAGGTTAGCAATTCTTTATGTGTGCTAACCCGACACCGTATTACACCTAAATGACAAAACGTAAAGGGCTATACGCATATTTCACATTCCTATGTTCTTCACATAGAAAAAATTAATAATTTTTAATGTCTTCACAAGCACAATTAACACCATGCCAGCTCTCACAACTTTAATATTGATGCGCAGGCCTTTACAGCATATGTGTATATGCCACTGAAAAACAGTAATAGTGTTTACTAGAAGCATTTTTGCTGATAGAATTATATTGCAAAAATGCTTTTTATTTGAAATTAAAATTCACTGATGCGCATTTCAATTTTGACCTTTCTATTCCTTTAGAGAGGTTATATCCATTTTATTTCTTCAAATAAAACAATATAATCGATTGAGCATGAATACTACAATATGCAGAGACCATCAATTCCTGCAGTATTTTTATTACCCTTTTTGCAAGTATAACAACTACATGTATTTAAAGGGATATAAAACAGTACGAGATTGTAATATAAAATGTTTGATTATGTGTAGTTAAAAAAAAACAACTTCGCAATATACTTTCATTATTTATTTTGTTCCATTTTCCTGTAATTCACATCTGAAAATTGTAACTTTTGGTTTTTTAAATTCCAACTTTCTTTCATGTAATTAGCAAGAGTCCATGAGCTAGTGACGTATGGGATATACATTCCTACCAGGAGGGGCAAAGTTTCCCAAACCTTAAAATGCCTATAAATACACCCCTCACCACACCCACAATTCAGTTTTACAAACTTTGCCTCTACGTTGATATGCGCTCCGCAGCAAGTTGGAGCCCGGTTTTCCTCTCAGCGTGCAGTGAATGTCAGAGGGATGTGAGGAGAGTATTGCCTATTTGAATGCAGTGATCTCCTTCTACGGGGTCTATTTCATAGGTTCTCTGTTATCGGTCGTAGAGATTCATCTCTTACCTCCCTTTTCAGATCGACGATATACTCTTATATATACCATTACCTCTGCTGATTCTCGTTTCAGTACTGGTTTGGCTTTCTACAAACATGTAGATGAGTGTCCTGGGGTAAGTAAATCTTATTTTCTGTGACACTCTAAGCTATGGTTGGGCACTTTATTTATAAAGTTCTAAATATATGTATTCAAACATTTATTTGCCTTGACTCAGAATGTTCAACATTCCTTATTTTTCAGACAGTCAGTTTCATATTTGGGATAAATGCATTTGTTTCAATCTTTTTTTCTTACCTTAAAAAATTTGACTTTTTCCCTGTGGGCTGTTAGGCTCGCGGGGGCAGAAAATGCTTCATTTTATTGCGTCATTCTTGGCGCAGACTTTTTTGGCGCAAAATTTTTTTTCTGTTTCCGGCGTCATACGTGTCGCCGGAAGTTGCGTCATTTTTTGACGTTTTTTTGCGTCAAAAATGTCGGCGTTCCGGATGTGGCGTCATTTTTGGCGCCAAAAGCATTTAGGCGCCAAATAATGTGGGCGTCTTTTTTGGCGCTAAAAAATATGGGCGTCATTTTTGTCTCCACATTATTTAAGTCTCATTATTTATTGCTTCTGGTTGCTAGAAGCTTGTTCACTGGCATTTTTTTCCCATTCCTGAAACTGTCATTTAAGGAATTTGATCAATTTTGCTTTATATGTTGTTTTTTTCTTTTACATATTGCAAGATGTTCCACGTTGCAACTGAGTCAGAAGATACTTCAGGAAAATCACTGCACAGTGCTGGAGCTACCAAGCTAAGTGTATCTGCTATAAACTTTTGGTATCTGTTTCTCCAGCTGTTATTTGTATTGCATGTCATGTCAAACTTATTAATGCAGATAAAATTTCCTTTAGTACTGTTACATTACCTGTTGCTGTTCCGTCAACATCTAATTTTCAGAGTGTTCCTGATAACATAAGAGATTTTATTTTTTAAATCCATTAAGAAGGCTATGTCTGTTATTTCTCCTTCTAGTATACATAAAAGTCTTTTAAAACTTCTCTTTTTTCAGATGAATTTTTAAATGAACATCATCATTCTGATACTGATAATGGTTCTTCTGGTTCAGAGGTTTCTGTCTCAGAGGTTGATGCTGATAAATCTTTGTATTTGTTCAAGATGGAATTTATTCGTTCTTTACTTAAAGAAGTGTTATTTGCATTAGAAATAGAGGATTCTGGTCCTCTTGATACTAAATGTAAACGTTTAAATAAGGTTTTTAAATCTCCTGTAGTTATTCTAGAAGTGTTTTATCTCCCTGATGCTATTTCTGAATTAATTCCAGGGAATGGAATAATTTGGGTAATTTATTTACTCCTTCTAGACGTTTAAGCAAATTATATCCTGTGCCATCTGACAGATTAGAGTTTTTTGGGACAAAAATCCCTAAGGTTATGGGGCTGTCTCTACTCCTGCTAATGTACTACTATTCCTACGGCAGATAGTACTTCATTTAAGGATCCTTTAGATAGGAAAATTGAATCCTTTCTAAGAAAAGCTTACTTATGTTCAGGTAATCTTCTTAGACCTGCTATATTTTTAGCGGATGTTGCTGCAGCTTCAACTTTTTGGTTAGAAGCTTTAGCGCAACAAGTAACAGATCATAATTTTATAGCATTATTATTATTCTATAACATGCTAATAATTTTATTGGTGATACCATCTTTTGATATCATTAGAGTTGATGTCAGGTATATGTCTCTAGCTATTTTAGCTAGAAAAGCTTTATGGATTAAACTTGGAATGCTGACATGTCTTCTAAGTCAACTTTGCTTTCCCTTTCTTTCCAGGGTAAATAATCATTTTCGTTCCTTTCCTCACAACAAGGAACAAAAGCCTGATCCTTCATCCTCAGGAGCAGTATCAGTTTGGAAACTATTTCCAGTTTGGAATATATTCAAGCCTTATAGAAACCTATAGCCAGCTCCTAAGTACCTATGAAGGTGCGGCCCTTATTCCAGCTCAGCTGGTATGGGGCAGATTACGTTTTCTTCAAAGAAATTTGGATCAATTCCGTTCTTAATCTCTGGTTTCAGAAACATTGTTTCAGAAAGGTACAGAATTGGCTTCAAGTTAAGGCCTCCTGCTAAGAGATTCTTTTCTTTCCCGTGTCCCAGTTAACACAGCAAAGGCTCAGCATTTCTGAAATGTGTCTCAGATCTAGAGTTGGCTGGAGTATTTATGCCAGTTCCAGTTCTGGAACAGGGGCTGGGGTTTTATTTTATCTCTTCATTGTACCAAAGAAGGTCAATTCCTTCAGACCAGTTCCGGATCTATCAATATTGAATCGTTATGTTAGGATACCAACATTCAAGATGTTTACTGTAGGACTATCCTGCCTTTTGTTTAGCAAGGGCATTATATGTCTACAATAGATTTACAGGATGTGTATCTGCATATTCCGATTCATCCAGATCATTTTTAGTGTCTGAGATTCTCTTTTTAGACAAGCATTACCAGTTTTGTGGCTCTACCGTTTGGCCTAGCCTCAGTTCCAAGAATTTTTTTCAAAGGTTCTCTATGCCCTTCTTTCTGTAATCAGAGAATAGGGTTTTGGTATTTCCTTATTTGGACGATATCTTGGTACTTGCTCAGTCTTCTCATTTTCGAAGAATCTCATACGAATCGACTTGTGTTGTTTCTTCAAGTTCATGGTTGGAGGATCAATTTACCAATCAGTTCATTGATTCCTCAGACAAGGGTAACCTTTTTAGGTTTCTAGATAAATTCAGTGTCTATGACTCTGTTCTTGTCAGACAAGAGAAGTTTAACATTGATATCAGCTTGTCAAAACCTTCAGTCATAATCATTCCCTTTGGTAGCCTTATGCATGGAAATGTTGGGTCTTAGGACTGCCGCATCAGATGCGATCTCCTTTGCTCGTTTTCACATGTGACCTCTTCAGCTCTGTATGCTGAACCAATGGTGCAGGGATTACTCAAAGATATCTCAATTAATATCTTTAAACCGATTTTACGACACTCTCTGACATGGTGGACAGATCACCATCGTTTAGTTCAGGGGGCTTCTTTGTTCTTCCGACCTGGACTATAATCTCAACAGATGCAAGTCTTACAGGTTGGGGAGCTGTGTGGGGGTATCTGACGGCACAAGGGGTTTGGGAATCTCAGGAGGTGAGATTTCCGATCAATATTTTGGAACTCCGTGCAATTTTCAGAGCTCTTCAGTCTTGGCCTCTTCTGAAGAGAGAGTTGTTCATTTGTTTTCAGATAGACAATGTCACAACTGTGGCATACATCAATCATCAAGGAGGGACTCACAGTCCTCTGGCTATGAAAGAAGTATCTCGAATTTTGGTTTGGGCGGAATCCAGCTCCTGTCTAATCTCTGCGGTTCATATCCCAGGTATGGACAATTGGAAAGCGGATTATCTCAGTCGCCAAACGTTGCATCCGGGCGAATGGTCTCTTCACCCAGAGGTATTTCTTCAGATTGTTCAAATGTGGGAACTTCCAGAAATAGATCTGATGGCTTCTCATCTAAACAAGAAACTTCCCAGGTATCTGTCCAGATCCCGGGATCCTCAGGCGGAGGCAGTGGATGCATTATCACTTCCTTGGAAGTATCATCCTGCCTATATCTTTCCGCCTCTAGTTCTTCTTCCAAGAGTAATCTCCAAGATTCTGAAGGAATGCTCGTTTGTTCTGCTGGTAGCTCCGGCATGGCCTCACAGGTTTTGGTATGCGGATCTTGTCCGGATGGCCTCTTGCCAACCGTGGACTCTTCCGTTAAGACCAGACCTTTTGTCTCAAGGTCCTTTTTTCCATCAGGATCTGAAATCCTTATATTTAAAGGTATGGAGATTGAACGCTTGATTCTTGGTCAAAGAGGCTTCTCTGACTCTGTGATTAATACTATGGTACAGGCTCGTAAATCTGTATCCAGAGAGATATATTATAGAGTCTGGAAGACTTATATTTCTTGGTGTCTTTCTCATCATTTTTCTTGGCATTCTTTTAGAATACCGAGAATATTACAGTTTCTTCAGGATGGTTTAGATAAGGGTTTGTCCGCAAGTTCCTTGAAAGGTCAAATCTCTGCTCTTTCTGTTCTTTTTCACAGAAAGATTGCTATTCTTCCTGATATTCATTGTTTTGTACAAGCTTTGGTTCGTATAAAGCCTGTCATTAAGTCAATTTCTCCTCCTTGGAGTTTGAATTTGGTTCTGGGGGCTCTTCAAGCTCCTCCATTTGAACCTATGCATTCATTGGATATTAAATTACTTTCTTGGAAAGTTTTGTTCCTTTTGGCCATCTCTTCTGCCAGAAGAGTTTCTGAATTATCTGCTCTTTCTTGTGAGTCTCCTTTTCTGATTTTTCATCAGGATAAGGCGGTGTTGCGAACTTCTTTTGAATTTTTACCTAAGTTGTGAATTCCAACAACATTAGTAGAGACATTGTGGTTCCTTCATTATGTCCTAATCCTAAGAATTCTAAGGAGAAATCGTTGCATTCTTTGGATGTTATTAGAGCTTTGAAATATTATGTTGAAGCTACTAAGTCTTTCCGAAAGACTTCTAGTTTATTTGTTATCTTTTCCGGTTTTAGAAAGGCCAGAAAACTTCTGCCATTTCTTTGGCATCTTGGTTGAAATCTTTAATTCATCTTGCCTATGTTGAGTCGGGTAAGACTCCGCCTCATAGGATTACAGCTCATTCTACTAGGTCAGTTTCTACTTCCTGGGCGTTTAGGAATGAAGCTTCGGTTGATCAGATTTGCAAAGCGGCAACTTGGTCCTCTTTGCATACTTTTACCAAATTCTACCATTTTGTTGTATTTTCTTCTTCTGAAGCAGTTTTTGGTAGAAAAGTACTTCAGGCAGCGGTTTCAGTTTGAATCTTCTGCTTATGTTTTTCATTAAACTTTATTTTGGGTGTGGATTATTTTCAGCAGGAATTGGCTGTCTTTATTTTATCCCTCCCTCTCTAGTGACTCTTGTGTGGAAAGATCCACATCTTGGGTAGTCATTATCCCATACGTCACTAGCTCATGGACTCTTGCTAATTACATGAAAGAAAACATAATTTATGTAAGAACTTACCTGATAAATTCATTTCTTTCATATTAGCAAGAGTCCATGAGGCCCGCCCTTTTTTGTGGTGGTTATGATTTTTTTGTATAAAGCACAATTATTCCAATTCCTTATTTTATATGCTTTCGCACTTTTTTCTTATCACCCCACTTCTTGGCTATTCGTTAAACTGAATTGTGGGTGTGGTGAGGGGTGTATTTATAGGCATTTTAAGGTTTGGGAAACTTTGCCCCTCCTGGTAGGAATGTATATCCCATACGTCACTAGCTCATGGACTCTTGCTAATATGAAAGAAATGAATTTATCAGGTAAGTTCTTACATAAATTATGTTTTTTTAGTATAATTAAAATCTTAAAAAACAATTTAATATAAAGGACCAATTTGAAAGTGAATAGATAATGTCAATTTGAATTTCTGACAGATTATTAGAGCAAACAGTAATACGAACGAGAAGACACTCCACAAAAATCCACAAAATAGGAAAATAGTTATCTAATGATATGTCAAAAATATAAGACTGAAAAAAAACAACAGTACTCAGAAAATATGTGCACCAGTAGTGAGGTCACTCACATGCAACTCCCTTCAAACTGTTTAACCTTGTTTGAATTTGTGTTTTTATAGCCTGCTTTACATCTGTCCCTATTTGTCCTCAGCAGGAGTGAAAGATAAAAAGGAAAAACCTTGAAAAGTTCAAATATGGCAACACCCGTTACTTTTTAGAAGCTAAAGAAACTAAACCTTTACACTTAATCTTCAATATTTAAAGTGAAGGTAAAGTTGCCAGGTTGTCTATCTACAATAACTTTCTTTGTCCCAAAACAATATGACTTTAATTCATCCTTTTTTTTATATATAAGTGTAAATAAAGTTATAGCCGTTATTAAACAATTTATGAAGGTCCGCAAATTCAACCCGTTATAAAAAAAAATTCTGTGTTGATCACGTTTTCAGAGGATCCAATTAAAAATCTGGCTGTTAGGCGGCCGTCACTATAACGTCATCACCATCTTGTTGGCCTGCGCATGCGCTATTCTTTTTTTAGAATATCGTGAAATCCAAGCGCACGCTATCAAAGCTTTGATAACGGCAACAGCCGAAACATGTCAGCAGCTGTAGGAGCTGACTCCTACTAGGAGAATGGCACCCTGTTATTGTTCTTTTATTTATTAAGTACATAAAGCATTTTTTGTTTTAACTAATTTGACTGGTGCTCCGCTAATCCTTTTTTCTTGCTACTTTAGGAATACCCCTAATATGCCGGACCGGACAGGCTCAGATACTGACAAGCGCAGTAGAGAGCAAAGTACTAGCCGATGTGCGCATGCGCATTGTAACTGAGAATCGGGAATGCGCTTTTGAGATACGTATAGAGCGGGTGGGACCGCTCTATACATCAGCACAGAAAACCAGGAAAGGAAAGGTTGGGTGGAGTTAGCATCAAAACTATAGGGTAATATATATATATATATATATATATATATATATATATATATATAAAGTCTGAAATTTTAACTTTTTTATTGAAATAAACTTAGGGATTAACTTATTGTAATATTAAGTAATGCATTGATGTGTTCACAATGAAGAAACTTTACCTTCACTCTAAGCAACTAATATAATTAGTAAGAAATACAGGTTAATCTTTGCTTTGAATAAATCATTATGTCTAGGGTGTATTTACTGTTTAATATCACTTTCACTGCTTGTGTTTAGTACAAAATGAGGTGGTGTATTTCCAAAAAAATATATAATAATTTCAAAACAGTAACTTAAACAGTATAACTATAAATGTCAAGAAAAGGAAATTAAATTAAAAAACAATTCTACAGCTTTTCTGAACTATTCCTATATAGATTTTACCTCCTGCCTGCCACCTGTTGTAATTTGAGAAGAGTACAAAGTGTTTAGAAACACAGTATAGACTTAATTGTCAGTTGACCTTTCTCAGTGAATTTAAAGCACATGAACACAGTAGGAGACTGTGGAATTTGGTTACTGTGATTTAAATGGATAGTTTAAAGCAGCAGTACTTGTAAACTGTCATCTTAAAATTATCTTTATATATTTAATGATAAAATGTGCTTCTATTATACAGTAGATATGGGTATAAAATAGAACATTGAGATATATATATATATATATATATATATATATATACACTCAACACTAAAGTGAAAGCCATCAATAAACTTGCCAACAAAGAAATAATAATAAGTAAATAATAATAGGAAATAATTAACTAACGGCTAGATTACGAGTCTTACGTTATGAGCAAAAAAGCAGCGTTAAGCCTTATAACGCTGCTTTTTTACTACCGCTGGTATTACCAGTCTTGTAGGTACAGCTGTCCCGCACACTTTTTTTTGGCTTTACAGCAAATCAACTTATGCAAATTGCGTATAGTCTTGTTTCTATGGAACTTCCATAGCGCCGATATTACAAACTTGTCCTGGGAGGCCAAAAAGTGAGCGGTACAGCCTACCCAGTCAAGATTCGTAACGCATTCTAAAGTCAGTAGTTATGAGTTTTACACTACAACGCTGTAGCATAAAACTTATAACTAAAGTGTTAAAAAGTACACTAACACCCATAAACTACCTATTAACCCCTAAACCGAGGCCCTCCTGCATTGCAAACTCTAAAATTAAATTATTAACCCCTAATCTGCCACTCCGGACATCGCCGCCACTAGAATAAACATATTAACCCCTAAACCGCTGTACTCCCGCTTCGCAGACACTAGTTAAATATTATTAACCCTAATCTGCTGTCCCTAACATCGCCGCAACCTACCTACATTTATTAACCCCTAATCTGCCACCCCAAACGTCGCCCCCACTATATTAAATTTATTAACCCCTAAACCTAAGTCTAACCCTAACCCTGACACCCCCTAACTTAAAAATAATTTAAAAAAATCTAAATAAAACCTACTATCATTACCTAAATAATTCCTATTTAAAACTAAATACTTACCTATAAAATAAACCCTAAGCTAGCTACAATATAACTAATAGTTACATTGTATCTATCTTAGGGTTTATTTTTATTTTAGAGGCAAGTTTGTATTTATTTTAACTAGGTAGAATAGTTACTAGTTATTAACTATTTAATAACTACCTAGCTAAAATAAATACAAATTGACCTGTAAAATAAAACCTAACCTAAGTTACACTAACACCTACCACTACACTACAATTATATACATTCCCTAAATTAAATACAATTAACTAAATTCAAAACAATTAGCTAAATTACAAAAAAAACATTAAATTACAGAAAATAAAAAACAAATTACAAGGTCTTTAAACTAATTACACCTAATCTAATAGCCCTATCAAAATAAGAAAGCCCACCCACAATAAAAAAAACCTAGTCTAAACTACACTACCAATAGCCCTTAAAAGGGCCTTTTGCGGGGCATTGCCCCAAATAAATCAGCTCTTTTTTTACCTGTAAAAAAAATACAAACAACCTCCCCAAAAGTAAAACTCACCACCCACACAACCAACCCCCAAATAAAACCCTAACTAAAAAAAACTAAGCTCCCCATTGTCCTGAAAAGGGCATTTGGATGGGCATTGCCCTTAAAAGGGCATTTAGCTATATTGCGGCCCAAAGCCCTAACCTAAAAAAAAAAAAAAACACCCAATACACCCTTAAAAAATCCTAACACTAATCTCGAAGATCCACTTACCGGGAGAAGTCTTCATCCAAGCAGCAATGTGTCCTCAACGAAGCCGGCAGAAGTGGTCCTCCAGACGGGCAGAAAACTTCATCCAGACGGCATCTTCTATCTTCATCCTTCCGACGCGGAGCCGCTCCATCTTCAAGACATCCGGTGTGGAGCATCCTCTTCTTTCGATGTCTTCTTCTGGAATGATGGTACCTTTAAGTAACGTCATCCAAGATGGCGTCCCTTAGATTCCGATTGGCTGATAGAATTCTATCAGCCAATCGGAATTAAGGTTGAAAAAATCCTATTGGCTGATCCAATCAGCCAATAGGATTGAGCTTGCATTCTATTGGCTGATTGGAACAGCCAATAGAATGCAAGCTCAATCCTATTGGCTGATTGGATCAGCCAATAGGATTGAAGTTCAATCCTATTGGCTGATTGCATCAGCCAAAAGAATTTTTTTAACCTTAATTCCGATTGGCTGATAGAATTCTATCAGCCAATTGGAATCTAAGGGACGCCATCTTGGATGACGTCACTTAAAGGTACCGTCATTCCAGAAGAAGACATCGGAAGAAGAGGATGCTCTGCGCCGGATGTCTTGAAGATGTAGCCGCTCCGTGTTGGAAGGATGAAGATAGAAGATGCCGTCTGGGTGAAGACTTCTGCCCGTCTGGAGGACCACTTCTGCCCGTCTGGAGGACTACTTCTGCCGGCTTTGTTGAGGGGACATCTTGCCGCTTGGATGAAGACTTCTCCCAGTAAGTAGATCTTCGGGGGTTAGTGTTAGGATTTTTTAAGGGTGTATTGGGTGGGGTGGGTTTAGGTTAGGGCTTTAGGCCGCAATAGAGCTAAATGCCCTTATAAGGGCAATGCCCATCCAAATGCCCTTTTCAGGGCAATGGGGAGCTTAGGTTTTTTTAGTTAGGGTTTTATTTGGGGGGTTGGTTGTGTGGGTGGTGGGTTTTACTGTTGGGGGGTTTGTTTGTATTTTTTTTTACAGGTAAAAGAGCTGATTTCTTTGGGGAAATGCCCCGCAAAAGGCCCTTTTATGGGCTACTGGTAGTTTAGTTTAGGCTAGGTTTTTTTTATTTTGGGTGGGCTTTTGTATTTTGATAGGGCTATTAGATTAGGTGTAATTAGTTTAAAGATCTTGTAATTTGTTTTTTATTTTCTGTAATTTAGTGGGTTTTTTTTGTAATTTAGCTAATTGTTTTGAATTTAGTTAATTGTATTTAATTTAGGGAATTTGTTTAATTGTAGTGTAGTGTTAGGTGTTAGTGTAACTTAGGTTAGGTTTTATTTTACAGGTCAATTTGTATTTATTTTAGCTAGGTAGTTATTAAATAGTTAATAACTATTTAGTAACTATTCTACCTAGTTAAAATAAATACAAACTTGCCTGTAAAATAAAAATAAACCCTAAGATAGCTCCAATATAACAATTAGTTTTATTGTAGATAGTTTAGGGTTTAGTTTATAGGTATTTAGTTTTAAATAGGAATTATTTAGGTAATGATAAGAATTTGTATTTAGATTTATTTAAATTATATTTAAGTTAGGGGGTGTTAGGGTTAGACTTAGATTTAGGGGTTAATAAATATAATATAGTGGCGGCGATGTTAGGGGCGGCAGATTAGGGGTTAATAATATTTAACTAGTGTTTGCGATGCGGGAGTACGGCAGTTTAGGGGTTAATATGTTTATTATAGTGGCGGCGACTTTGGGGGCGGCAGATTAGGGGTTAATAACATTATGTAGGTGTCAGAGATGTTGTGGGCAGCAGATTAGGGGTTAATAAATAAAATGTAGGTGTTGGCGATGTTGGGGGCAGCAGATTAGGGGTTCATATGTATAATGCAGGTGTCGGCGATGTTGGGGCGGCAGATTAGGGGTTAATAAGTGTAAGATTAGGGGTGTTTAGACTCGGGTTCATGTTAGGTGTAAACATAAATGTGTTTCCCTATAGGAATCAATGGGGCTGCGTTACTGAGCTTTACGCTGCTTTTTTGCAAGTGTTAGACTTTTTCTCAGCCAGCTCTCCCCATTGATGTCTATGGGGACATCGTGTCAAGCACGTACAACCAGCTCACTGCTGACTTAAGCAGCGTTGGAATTGGAGTGCGGTATGGAGCACAATTTTGCTCTACGCTCACTTCTTGCCTTTTAATGCCGGGTTTCTGAAAACCTGTAATACCAGCGCTGTAGGTAAGTGAGCGGGGACAATAACGTGCAAGTTAACACTGCACCCCTCATACCGCAAAACTTGTAATCTGGCCGTAAATTCGATAGCAAAAGTAAATTGAAAATTGAAGTGCTGCCCGATTACAGGCCATCTTTTCCAATTTTCAGTTGTCATTTTCTGCAAATAAATGCTCTAAATGACAATATTTTTATTTGGAATTTAGGAGAAATATTGGCAGTAGTTTATAGAATAAAACAAAACTGTTAATTTTACTCAAACACATACCTATAAATAGCATTTTGCAGTGGTTTCTTCTTTTTTTCCAGAACTGTATATATACAGAATTATTTTTAATAATTATGATTTTGTAATTTCTCAATAACACACCTTAAAGGTGTTTATGATTCAGACAGAGCATGCAATTTTAAGCAACTTTCTAATTTACTCCTATTATCATTTTTTCTTCGTTCTCTTGGTATCTTTATTTGAAAAAAAGGCATCTAAGCTAAGGAGCCTGACAATTTTTGGTTCAGAACCCTGGATAGCAATTGTTTATTGGTGGGTGATTTTATCCACCAATCAGCAAGAACGACCCAGATTGTTCACCAAAAATGGGCCAGCATCTAAACTTACATTCTTGCTTTTCAAATAAAGTTACCAAGAGGATGAAGAAAATTTGATAATAGGAGTAAATTAGAAAGTTGCTTAAAATTGAACGCTCTATCTGAATCACGAAAGAAAAATGTTGGGTTCAGTGTCCCTTTAACTTTACTAATTTATCATGTGTGCTAACCCAAAACTGCGCCAAACCCGAATCTTGTTACGCATATTTTACATTCCTATGTTCTTCACATAGAAACAAATTACATTTTTAGTATTAAATATATATTTATTTATATATATATATATATATATATATATATATATATGTGATAATTGTTAATGTAAAATACATATCTATACCTGCATAGAATAGATATATAGATATAGGTATTTACATATATATATATATATATATATATTTACAATATAAATAAAATTTTCCTGTATGTGAAGAGCATTAATATGTGAAATATTAATAACTCCTGTTGGGTTAGCGCGCAAGTGATAAGTGATAGTTTTTTTGTCCTGCGCTCTCCATTGACGTCTATGGGGAGAATAAGTTAACGTGGTTGCAATATCCAAAGTCCTTTTAACTTTCAACGTGTAATATTACTATAATTATCCGATTACTTCTAGCTAAGTTTATGCTCGAGCAGGAGCGCTAAATAGTACTCCACTTTTAATCAAGCCCTATATTGGGAATTCAATTATGAGCAAAAAAAAAAAAAAGGTGTATACCATAGAAATAATTATCTCTTCAAAAAAGAGACCTACCACAATGCAGAAAAGGTTTCAAAGTCCCAGAAATAGAATGCTTATATTTAGTGCTGGTGTTTGGTTCCAAAGCAGCAATTCACTTCAAAGTAGTTGACGATATTTAAAGGATTATCATATTTACTTTGCAAAAAATTATCTGGGGAAATCCTTGAGGTTCAAGAAGAATAATGATAGTTTTTTTTCATGATTATTATGTTGTACTGTTCTTAAAAATAAATAAAAAAATAAATAGACTATAATCAAACTGGATGAACACCCAGCCCTATAAAATACTGAATATGTCACTTAATACCTAGAATAGATATTCTAGCCTGGCTGACGTTTCTATTATATGTAACTTAGAAACCTCAAATATTTGTGTGAAATTTTAAGCAGTATTAAACTTGATAAGTAAGCCTTTTAAGTACTATTTTTTTTTCTTATCAGTTTTCAAAAGAAATTGCAACATAAGGACAAACAATTGAAACTGTGTCATAGATATTTTAACAGTGATTGAGTATGAATTCTTGGTAAATTACTTCTTAGAATAAACTTAATCTTGTTGAATTGTGTCTTTCATGTTTATTTCTTTACCATCCTAGTTTGAGTTGTATTTTTAGTGTATTTAAAACTACTAGCCTTTATATCTCAGATTTAACTTTTTTGCTATTTACCGTTTTTATATTTTATTTTATTTTTTCTCATACCTAAATCTTTTTTTTTTAAATTTAGAGTTGATACAATTTATTTATTTTCATATTTTTAACTCCTATCTCCCAGTGTAAAATAATTAATAAAATAATTAAATATTGCAGAATTAAAATTAAAAAATAATCATTCAATTATAAACAAATATGAACTTATAAATATTTTTTTGGAATCTCCTAAAATTTAAATATATGTTACAATGTAGAGGAAATGGACAAACCTATAGTCTTTCAGTCTACGATTAATAAGTAAATTATAAATACAACACCATTTTTTGTAAAGATCATATTTAGGTTTTCCTGAATGATTGGGGCATAGATTAAAAAAAACGTACATATCACAGAAACTAAATACTTTTCATACCATTGTATAAATTAATGGAAGTAATAATAATAAAAATAATTTATATTTATTTTATTATTTATTATTATCATATTCAAATTCATAGGTAAGACTACAATGCATGTTGTTTGCCTTTGGGTGAATTCATAGTGAGAGAGAAGCCTGCCACTGTCGTAAAAAAAGACTTATGCTTGGTTACTTGTTTAAAAAAAAAATAATATTAATAATAATAATTCCAGCCTAAAAGTGACCAAAATACAGCATTTAAAGGGACAAGAAATTAAAAATACACAGTTGTATGTGTTTGTATGCATACTCCACCCATGATTTCATAAATGCAGAAATTTTTA
Organism: Bombina bombina; assembly: GCF_027579735.1. NCBI lineage: Eukaryota > Metazoa > Chordata > Amphibia > Anura > Bombinatoridae > Bombina > Bombina bombina. The sequence continues at coordinate 93,237,795 of NC_069507.1, read as the reverse complement.
ATGTGGAGGAATTTGAAGCTTGTAAATGTAAATAAGCTTGTGAGTGTTCTGCTTTACTTTCTTAAAATTCTTTGGTGACAAACAAATATTAAAAGAGTATTAAAAACCTCTTTTTTTTGTGAAAAAATGTGCTTGCCACATGGTCCCTAAAGAGGGGAAAAAACAAGCTCTTTAACCTGCAAATGCTTCAGACAATTTGCAGCATTTGCAAAACTTGCTTTATGGCTCCTCTAGGGAGCGATTGACAAAGCACAATTTTTACACAAGACAAGAGGCATTTAATGTCTCTGTAAAGGGAAAAAAAATATTTTGAGATTCAGAATAGAGCATGCAGTTTTAAACAAATTTCAAATGTACTTCTATAATCAATTTCTTTTGATTCTCTTGGTAGCCCTATTTCCTGCCATGTAGTGCTTAACCCTTTAAGTGCTAACAATGGCTCTGAGCAGACTCAAAGCCGTCGCTAGCACTCTCCCACCTTGAGGGAGATCTGGGGGCTCCCACCCGCTCCTAGCCGGCAATCAGACCTGCATAGTGACAGGCATCGCCGGGGCTTCACGTTATGTGCGGTGACGTCAACTTTATTTATACTTAACAATGCTAAGTATAGGAGCAGGGGCATGCTGCTTAGAAGCCTGTATCTCAGGCATCTAGGCAGCTACAGACCCCCAAGACCCACCATTGGAAAGGTAATCGCCTAACCTTTCCAACATTGAATGTCTTAGGGATCTGAAAAAAAAAAAGAGTAGAATTTTCAAAAAAAAAAAAAAAAAGCTTGGCACCTAGACGGGAAAGTGCTTAGCACTCAAAGGGTTAAGACACGGACTTGGGTATCTCTTCAACAAAGAATACCATGGGAACAAAGTACATTTGATAATTGAAGTAAATTGGAAACTTGTTTAAATTGTATGCTCTGTCTGATTCACAAAAGAAAATGTTTAGGTTTCATATTCCTTTAAAGCGTATACTTGTGTCATGTGTATACATACATAAAATTCCATCTTAAAAATTTGAAATTAGTATGTTTGTTAAATAGAAAGTGATAATGTTCTACCAGAACTTTTCCACCATAAACAGCAGTGAAGTATTAATTATCCTATACCAATTTTTGTTTTACATATGATCTATACCAGAGTGGTTTGCAATTCAATTAGATGCCATTATTTATTTGGCAACTTGACAATGTTTTACACAGAAGCTAGTAATATGGTTTTTACTCAGGTCATTTTGCATATATCTTCTGCATTTACACCGTGTCATGCAAATTAAGAAAAAAAATGCATTATTTAAATGAAACTTTACTTAAAGGAGCAATAAACACCATGTAAATTACAAGATATTTATGTTGTTTTGTTAAAGAAGAACATATCCGCAAAGTATTAAAGGGATACTAAACCTAATTTTTTTCTTTCATGATTCAGATGGAGCATGCAATTTTAAGCAACTTTCTACTTTACTCCTATTATCACTTTTTCTTTGTTCTCTTGCTATCTTTATTTAAAAAGCAGGAATTAAAGCTTAGCAGCCAACCCATTCAGCTCGGACCCATGGTCTGCAGACCCTTTCAACTATAAGTTCACATATAATTCGGCTCGGACCCCTGGTCTGCAGCCCCTTTGAACTAGATGCCCACATCAGACTTCAGATTAGCAGCATATTTATGCAGCTGCTTTCAACTTTATGCTCATATAAGACTTCAGATCAAACCTTAGATCAGACTATGTATATTTATATTATTTACTAAAAAAAATGTCCAGACAAAAATCACCATGAACAAACAAATATGATGCATGCAAATAATTAAATAAAATGCAACCTGGAGGGTAAAAGGAAGTATTGTATAGCAGTTGGAATGCTACACAGTAATACAGAATGTTTAGTGCATATCATGGACCAAAAAACTGTGCCCCAGATAAACATAGAAACAGGGCCCTAAAGCCACAAAAAGTGCCCTGACCCTTAAAGGACAGTTATGTAGCCAACAATTGCTTTACTTCTGCCATTAACCGATTGAAAAAGGAGCTTCAACATAGGGCCACAAGAGGGACACTGCTTGTTCAGAAATGTTGTTAACTGAATTTAGAGCTCCCGGGTCTGGGAAAAGAGACAACTAAGCCTGTATAGACCCAGGTGTCATGCAAAGATTACAGTTTTAAACTTGAAGTAGCTAGGAAACTTTTATAAAACTAAATCAAAGTGGATGATTTGATCTATGTATCTCTTTCAACTGTCAAATTGTTACTGCCTAGATCTCAGCATGGTAGAGACAGGAGTGACTCTAGTCTCCAAACAAACCCTACATAGCTAGCCCCTTGCTGGAAACCAGAACTCCCTTTCCCACAATATCTAGTAATTTTAATTATGCCCATAACTGTTTCCAGAACACATCTTAAGTATTCATGTTGACATATTTTAGGTGCTGACCAAAGCAGGGATCCAATAAGCCCAAACATGCCTAGGTAAACATAAGTGCCAAGACACTACCTGGGAAATCCCAGCCACTTACACTGGGATGTGGGATGTTTGGTGTCTATTGGTTTGTAAATAAAGTCATGAAAAATGATATGCCATTATTTTGCATGTAGTGGGCACATAGAGTTTACTTATTTCCCTAGGACCAATATCTGCCACTCAGCCAACAAACATGATCAGTATAATTTGAGCATTATATAATTGCCCCCAGGGGGGAAGGTCATGTGATCTGGGCTGGATATAAAGTAGTGAGTGATTGTAACACAGGCAGATTTCATTACACTTTTACATCAAGGAATATACCATCTGAAAGGATTATTGGGGGTCTCCACATATCTCCCTTTAAATTGTAAATTAGGTTTTCTGTGTATTTGATGCTTTTTATTATAATAATTGTTTGCAATTGTGTGTCTATTGTCTAATTACCCTTTTTATATACCATCTTATTTCATGTTGTGAACCCTTTTTCAGATTAAACTATAAATTTATTCAGGTCTGTATTTGTGCTCTAGAAACTGAATTCACAGCTTCCATGAGCTTGGGCATAATGTTACTAAAGTATTTTATATAATTGTTTTTCTTTAGGTGTTACCTTAACCGCAATTTAGGGGTGGTCCAAAAAAGTCCTGAGTACTATGTTTTTTGTTTGTGGCAGCGAATGTTCATGTTTGGGGAAGTGTAGGTAGGATTTTGGGAATTAATGTGGGTTGGCTCTTATGCCCTGGTAAGGATTTGGGATATGGCAGCTGGAGACCCTGTGAGGTTAACCCCTTAATGCCCACACTATCCCTGTTGTCACAGCTTAGCAAGTGGCTCTGTCTGTGGCAAGCTGGTAGCAGAAATGGCTATTTCTGATAATTGATTTTTGGGGTGGTGTAGACTGGATTTTGGGGTTAATGTGGGTGGCTCGTAGGCCCTGGTAAGAATTTTGGATATGGTAGCTAGAGACCCTGTGCTCTTAACCCCTTTATGTTTGCCTTCACCCCACTGTCACAGCTGGACAAGTAGTCCTGTGTGTGGTAAACTGGAGGCAGAGGTTGGTGTTTAGCCCTGCTTGGAGTAAATATACAATTAAGTTTAGTTAACCCTGTGTGGTACACTAGTAATGCTGGTTTTAAGGAACCAGTCAAGTTTATAAACTTGTGTGATAACCGATGGGAGACTCTTATATATTTGACTTTATTGACATTTTAGCCTTTTAATGTGTAAGTATATGAACATTCAATACATATTTGGACTAACTCATAGATTTTGGACACATCTGTCAACCACTGGTATAATTATAAAAGAAAAATGAACACTAAATAAATAGCACATTCATTGAGCCCTGTTAGCTCAATTACAATTGTAATTGTGCGGGTTGGGGGGTGATTTTATATATATATGATTTGATTAAACACGCTTTTTTGCACACGGAGGGTGCCTCTATTTTTGGAACTTTCACATGGATACTCTGAGAGCACTAAATAGTGAGTGCTGGTATTTCTGGGATCTATATATATATATATATATATATATATATATACACACACACACACATACACATATATATATATATATATATATATATATATATATATATATAAAAATATACACACACACACATACATATATATAAAAATACACACACACACATATATATATATATATATATATATATATATATACGCACACACATACATATATATAAATAAATATACACACATATATATATATACACACATATAAATATATATATATATACGTGTGTGTGTTTTTGTGTGTATGTATATTATAATAATTATGTGCTGTCAATCTTTTTATGATTTTCATCTCACTTATTCACTGTCAAACTTGCAAAACTTGAAAAGTGTTATCATTTACATAAATAGGATAAAAGTCAAATATTTGAAATAGTTTTCTTTCAATACAAATTGTCATAACAACCTACAATCATAGTGATTAAAGACCTTTTTAATTGGATTTCCAACAATCCAGAAAGAAGTATTATACATCCAGGAACAGATGGTTCACTCTATAAAAGGGTGAATAAAGGTGAATATATGTGTTTGTACCAAAATAGACAGCCAATCACAAAATTTTTAGTTTGCACTTCAACACAAATACAAGGAACAAACTGTTATAAATCCATTGAAATATGTAATATATTTAAGACATTCAACTAAAATGACAATATATTGTTATTTGTATTAAAAGAACAGTATGGTGCATCACCATGTGAGATTAAGACCAGAAATATAGAAGTATTCTATCCTACAATGTCTGACAGACCACTTCTAATCCTAAATAATGAGTTATAAACTGTTTTATGTAGCTATAGATGTTCCCAGGAGGGAGAGGAAAAAATGCCACAATTTTAAAATAGAAAAATTACGATATACTTTGTTTAATGCCACCCATTTTACTTTTACTTATATAAAACTAGTGCTTAGAAACTTAAAGGGATACTAAACACAAAGTTTTTCTTTCATGATTCAGATAGAGCATGCAATTTTAAGCAACTTTCTAATTTACGCCTATTATCAATATGCCTTCGTTCTCTTGCTATCTTTATTTAAAACAGCCAATTTTTGATTCAGACCCTGGACAGCCCTTGTTTAATGGTGGGTGCATTTAGCCACCAATCAGCAAGCACAACCCAGGTTGTGAACCATAAATGGTCCGGCTTCTAAACTTACATTCCTGCTTTTCAAATAAAGATAGCAAGAGAATGAAGAAAAATTGATAGTGAGAAAGTTGTTTAAAATTGCATGCTCTATCTGAATCATGAAAGAAAATTGTGGGTTCAGTGTCCCTTTAAAGGGACATAAAACCCCAAATTGTTAATTCATATTTTAAATGGAACAAACAAATCAAGAGGTGGCTGGAGCTTGGCTATTGAAAAACAGTTGCAGCAAACATTTTTACACCCACCCACTATGTTAAAAGGATATGAAACTCAAAATGTTCATTTCATGATTCAGATAGAGCATGCAATTTTAAACAACTTTCTAATATACTTCTATTATTAATTTTTTCTTTGTCTTCTTGGTATCTTTTTTTGAAAATCTGGGATATAAGCTTAGTAGCCAGCCCATTTCTGGAGCACTATATAGCAGCGGTTGTGCAAGAATGTTATCCATTTGCAAGAGCACTAGATGGCAGCACTATATCCTACCATGTAGTGATCCAGATGCCTACCTAGGTATCTCTTCAACAAAGAATATCATGGGAACAAAGCAATTTTTATAATAGAAGTAAATGGGAAACTTTTTTTAAAAATGGTGAGCTCTGAATCACAAAAAAAAAACCATTTTTGGATTTCATATCCCTTTAATTTATTGCAAGCCTGCAGAAATATATTGTAATTGCAAGGCATTTACTATCTCTTTATGTCATTTTCCAGCCAAAATGTTTTGATATTTTTTTGTCAACTTGAATTTTTATTTTTGTATAATTACAGGAAACAAACTTTTATTTCCACATGAAAAAAGAAACTACAGTGCTACATTGTTCTTTGTCTCAATCAAATGTTCAAAATACATCTCACTTTAAAGTTAGTTTGTAACAATATACCAGAAGAATAAATAGTCCATTTATTCTAAAACAAATTCTCATGTATTGAACTAATTTTAACTTTTTACAGAATATAGTTGTTGTTTTTTAAGAGAGGGAGAGAGAGGGTGGTTTAAAGGAAAGAACTACAACATTCTTAACAGAGTTATAAATTATGTAAGCAGAAAAACATGATAATGTCTTACTACCAAATAATGTCATTTCCTAACACACAGATGTCAGCCAGCTTAAAAATACATTTTGGAGTTTCAATACCCCACCCATATAACACATTCTTAACTATTTTTAACATGTTTTCAGAAGCTTAAAAATGTCTAACTGCCACTAAAACTGTTTGTCATGAACCTCTAGAGCTGCACAATTTTCAATGGAGTTATTAAGTGCCATGTTTTATATTGAAAATGACTCAAGTGTATAAATAAAATACATATAACAATGTACTTACTAAAGTTAGCTCCATAGCAGTAAGGAATGCACTAATGGTAACAAGCCGAAAACACCAGGTGAGCCAATGAAACGAGGCACATAGGTATACCTGCCAATCACCAGAGACTGCTACTGAGCCTACCTAGATATGCTTTTCACAATAGCAAGAAAACAAAGTAAATTTTATCATCAAGGTAAATTGAAAAACCTTTTTGTCTTCATTTAACTTTAAAGGGATAGTAAAGTCCAAATTAAACTTTCATGATTCAGATAGCGCATGCAATTTTAAACAACTTTCTAATTTACTTTTATCATCAAATGTGCTTTGTTCTCTTGGTATTCTTAGTTGAAAGCTAAACCTAGGTAGGCTCATATGCTAATTTCTAAGTCCTTGAAGGCCGCCTCTTATTTGAATGCCTTGACAGTTTTTTTTCACAGCTAGAGGGCGATAGTTCATGTGTTTCATATAAATAACATTGTGCTCATGCACTAACTGCCTGAAATGCAAGTCTGTCAAAAGATCTGAGATAAGGAGATAGTCTGCAGAGGCTTAGCTACAAGGTAATTACAGAGGTAAAAAGTATATTTCTATAACAGTGTTGGCTATGCAAAACTTGGGAATGGTAAAAAAAGTGATTACCTATCTTTTTGAACAATAACATTTTTGGTGTTTACTGTCCCTTTAAACTAAATTGTATTTTGCATAGTTGTTTATAAAGATTTGTGTTGATATCTTTAAAATGTAGTTTGCCACACACACAGAATAAATATATATATATATATATATATATATACTCATCATCATTACCTAAAGTAAGATTTGTATACTTTTAAGATATATGGCCACCAATAAAACCACATTTACAAAAGGTTTAAAATATATGTAAGCGGATGTAACACAATGTATTCATAGCTCTGTCAAATGTAAAGAATGAAAGGTATGCGAACAAAGATCATATCAATGAAGGAGTTTTTTTTTTTTTTATTATTTGTCTTTCATGTATAAAATGTTCCATCTTTTAAAATAGGTGCAGCAATTTGAGTGGAAAGTTAAAAAAAATACTTAAACAATTTTTTTTTTTTTTACTTAAAAGCACTGTTTACAGAACAGGACATATTAAGATGACAGAAAAATCAATAAGTAGCTAAGTAAAATCTACAACAGAACAAAGGAAATTCTTTTATAACAACATACGCATATAATTTAGTTTACAGAGAAAGGAAAAATTATACATTAGCCATCTTGCATGATGAACACACAAAAACACACAACAAACAAATATATACAATCTAAATATATCCAATTTATAATGCACTTATTTAGTTTACCAGCCTTTTAAACTGACAAAAAAAGGAAATGATCTAATGTGTTACAGCATTTTATTATCGCACTTTTGCCTGCATATAACTATGTGTTTAAACCCTGCAAAGTCAGCTCCGTTGCACCAATGCACTACTGGGAGCTAGCTGACTATACCTGGTGAGACAATTACACGAGACACATGTGCATAGCCATCAATCAGAAACTATCTCCCAGTAGTGCATAGGTTCTCCTGAGCCTACCTAGATATGTTTATCAACAAAGGGTATCAGAAAAACTAAGTACATTTAATAATAGAAGTCCCTTTAAAAATGAAAATTGCAATATTCTGCACAGTAATTGCTTGGTCAGTGTAGGAGCTCATACCTGTCCATGATTGGCCATAATGAGTAATATAAGCTACACATACTCAAGAGGTTGTTGTTTTTTTAAGGAGTATATCCCTGGGCTGCTGAACAATACAAATTTTGTTAACACAATTGTAGTTTTGAATGTTTTAAAACCATGTATTTTGTGTGCAGTTTTTACAATCAACTGCTGATGTAAAACATAAAATTCTGATAAGATACAGTTATTGAAATATTACTGAAAATAAAGAATTACAATAAAATTGACATTAAAATGTAAAAAACATAACTTTCCTTAACCAATAGTCAGAAGATGTAAATGCTTACAAAATTATTATGTAGGTTGTTTCACATTTGCCAAATACCATAGAAATTCCAGCAAAATAAACACATTTTACTGTAATATTGAAGTAGCATTGAATACCCCTGTGGCATATTTTGCAGAAAACTCTACACCGCTGAATATAAATAGGCCGATTTTCTACAAACACACAATAGAAAGCCTATATTTTCCCATAAAGCCAACAGGTATTCACACATATGAAGTACTCAGAATTAAAAGGAATCAGACTGTGAAGTTACATTTTTATACTGTAGCTAAAATGCCTCCCTGCCATATAAGCACATAAAGGTGTTATGGCGAATTGGATGTAAATAGTGTTTCCAACTGGACAAGGCCTTGTAGCAGAGGTGTTAAACAGTGGGAAAGCCTGGATGTGATACAGAACAATAAAGAAAATAATTCAAGAATTGCTGTGATATACACAGATTTACCCGAGTATTAAAATCACTGTAGTCAAAAATGTTCCTTCATTCATGTAAAAAAGCAGTATTTAAAAGGGACATTAAACACTTTGATGGTAATATAAAATGATAAATCATATATGTAAAAAATATTCTCTCATTATTTATTTTGTCCCCCTTTCCTCTAATTAAATTCTGAAATTGTGAGCTTTTCTGTTCCTTTTAGAAATGGAAGTGCAGAACACTGTTCTATTCTACACAGCAATTGGCTGCACACTCTAGTGACCTATTTATAACTGTCTCTAATTGGCCACAGCAGAGAAGGTAACCTAAGTTACAACATGGCAGCTCCCATTGTTTTATAGACACTAAAACTTTACACTTATTTTGTCATTATTTAAAAAGCTTATGAAACTTTAAAAAGAATCCATCTACATGTTATTCTCAGACTAATCTTTTATTTGAATGCATCATTCCATCTAGCATTTAGTGTGTAATGTCCCTTTAAATGATGAAAATATGTGCAGTCTGAAAAAAATGTTAAGTACAGTATCTCAGAAAAGTGAGTACACCCTTCACATTTTTGTAAATATTTTATTATATCTTTTCATGTGACAACACTGAAGAAATGACACTTTGCTACAATGTAAAGTAGTGAGTGCACAGCCTGTATAACAGTGTAAATTTGCTGCCCCCTCAAAATAACTGAACACACAACCATTAATGTCTAAACCATTGGCAACAAAAGTAAGTACACCCCTAAGTGTCCAAATTGGGCCCAAAGTGTCAATATTTTGTGTGGCCACCATTATTTTCCAGCACTGCCTTAACCCTCTTGGGCATGGAGTTCACCAGAGCGTCACAGGTTGCCATTGGAGTCCTCTTCCACTCCTCCAAGACAACATCACGGAGCTGGTGGATGTTATAGACATTGCGCTCCCCCACCTTCCGTTTGAGGATGCCCCACAGATGCTCAATAGCCGGACAGATAGCTCAGCATGCTAAGGCACTGTAGCTGAGCTCTGTAGAAACCCAAGGGTTGCAGGTTCGATCCCCGGCTAGGTCCACTCAGCCTTTCATCCTTCCGAGGTCGATAAAATGAGCAGCGCCTTGAGACCCTTAGGGTGATACAAGTACCCAATACATACATACAATAGGGTTTAGGTCTGGAGACATGCTTGGCTAGTCCATCACCTTTACCCTCAGCTTCTTTAGCAAGGCAGTGGTTGTCTTGGAGGTGTGTTTGGGGTTGTTATCATGTTGGAATACTGCCCATTGGCCCAGTCTCCGAAGGGAGGGGATCATGCTCTGCTTCAGTATGTCACAGTACATGTTGGCATTCATGGTTCCCTCAAATAACTGTAGCTCCCCAGTGCCGGCACACTCATGCAGGCCCAGACCATGACACTCCCACCACCATGCTTGACTGTAAGACACACTTGTCTTTGTAATCCTCACATGCTTGACACCATCTAAACCAAATAAGTTTATCTTGGTCTCATCGGACCACAGGGCATGGTTGCAGTAATCCATGTCCTTAGTCTGCTTGTCTTCAGCAAACTGTTTGCGTGCTTTCTTGTGCATCATCTTTAGAAAAGGCTTCCTTCTGGGACGACAGCCATGCAAACTAATTTGATGTAATGTGCGGTGTATGGTCTGAGCACTGACAGGCTGACCCCCCACACCCCTTCAACCTCTGTAGCAATGCTGGCAGCACTCATACATGTATTTCCCAAAGACAACCTCTGGATATGAGCATGTGCACTCAACTTCTTTGGTCGACCATGGCAAGGCCTGTTCAGAGTGGAACCTGTCATGTGAAAACGCTGTATGATTTTGCCCACTGTGCTGCAGATCAGTTTCAGGGTCTTGGCAATCTTCTTATAGCCTAGGCCATCTTTATGTAGAGCAACAATTCATTTTTTCAGATCCTCAGAGTTCTTTGCCATGAGGTGCCATGTTGAACTTCCAGTGCTTAGTATGAGAGAGTGTGAGAGCGATAACAGCAAATTTAACACACCTGCTCCTCATTCACTCCTGAGACCTTGTAACACTAACAAGTCACATGACACCGGGGAGGGAAAATGGCTAATTGGACCCAATTCTGACATTTCCACTTATGGTGTGTGGTGGTGTACTCACTTTTCTTGCAAATGGTTTAGACATTAAAGGGACATTAAACACTAAATACATGCTAGATAGAATGATACATTCAAAGAAAAGATTAGTCCATGAGTAACATGTAGATGTATTTTTTAAAGTTTCATTAGTTGTTTAAAAGTGACAAAATAAGTGTAAAGTTTTAGTGTCTATAAAACACTGGGAGCTGCCATGTTGTAACTTGTGTTACCTTCTCTGCTGTGGCCAATTAGGGTCAGTTATAAATAGGTCACTAGAGTGTGCAGCCAATGGCTGTGTGGAATATAACAGTGTTCTGCACTTCCATTTCTAACAGGAACTGAAAAGCTCACAATTTCAGAATGGAATAACAGGCAAAGAGGACAAAATAAATAATGAAAGTATATTGCAGAGTTGTTTTATATATACAATTTATCATTTTATATTACCATCTCAAAGTGTTTAATGTCCCTTTAAATCTCGTTTCCGGCGAAACAGATGTATTAGGCACCATACGGTGCTTAAAGGGACACTGAACCCAATTTTTTTCTTTTGTGATTCACATAGAGCATGCAATTTTAAGCAACTTTCTAATTTACTCCTATTATCATTTTTTTTTCATTCTCTTGCTATCTTTATTTGAAAAAGAAGGCATCTAAGCTTTTTTTTTTTTGGTTCAGTCCTCTTGACAGCACTTTTTTACTGGTGGATTAATTTATCCACCAATCAGCAAGGACAACCCAGGTTGTTCACCAAAAATGGGCCGGCATCTAAACTTAAATTCTTGCATTTCAAATAAAGATACCAAGAGAATGAAGAAAATTTGATAATAGGAGTAAATTAGAAAGTTCATGCTCTATCTGAATCACAAAAGAAAAAAATTGAGTTCAGTGTCCCTTTAATAATTCAGTCCCCTGAGTCTGAACTTCAAATTAGTAGTAAAAAAAATTTCTGACAAATTTCAAAGTTATGTCTATTTCCACTCCTCCTGTACAGCCAATAGCCAATCACAAATGCATATATTTATATTCTGTAATTTCTTGCACATGCTCAGTAGGAGCTGGTGACTCAAAAGGTATAAATATAAAAAGACTGTGCACATTTTGTTAACTGAAGTGTATTGGAAAGTTGTTTAAAATTGCTGCTGTATCTGATTCATGAAAGTTTAATTTTGATTAGAGTGTCCCTTTTAAACGCTCCCTAAAATATTTATTTAATAAAATTAAATAAGCTGTAAAATATCTCTGAAAATTGTGCTTGCTACAATACCTACAGACATTCTGGAGTTTCCTTATCATACTGACGTATGCAGAAATATCCTAAGCCTACAACATTCTATACATTAATTGGTTACATCAGAATTTATTTATGGATGGTAATACAATTAATTTGAAGTCAAATATTTATATAGGTTGACAATATGCAATGCTTGTTTAGGGTATTATAGTGCTAATTTAATTTTAATTAAGCACTAATAAAGGGTGTGAAATTACTATTTTGTCGTATCTCATTAAACAACTTTCAAATTGACATCCATTGTCTAATTTGTTTTGGTCTCATAGTATTCTTTGTTGGAGCTGTTGATTGGTGGCTGCATCCATATACCTCATGTTATTGGCTCACCTAGTGCGTTCAGCTAGCTCCCAGTAGTGCATTGCTGATTCTTCAACAAAGAGAATAATGCAAATTAAAGAATAGGAGTTGTATTCTCTATCTGAATCATGAAAGAAAATGTTTGGATTTCATGTCTTTTTAGTTGCCGATATATGCTATAAATTGAATGTGCTATTAATGGCGAAATGTAGCAGCATAGATTTTGACAGCAGCTAAGAACCAAAAGGCCCATTGAGTAAATAAGCACAAAAATAGGTGTCAGTATTGACAACATGTATATTATATTTAGTATGGATAAATCTTGACTGTAATTTTTTTCATGATGTAATCTTGAGCATTGATTTGAATGGATACTATATTCTTGTGAGTTTGGCCTCTTTCTCTCTGGTATATAATACAATATTTGTTAAGAGATGTCATCATATTGTGATATATTTATATACTGGATAACTTTGGTATTGATAGCCTTTATATATTATAAAAGACCAAATGTAGTGTAGTTGTAATCTCTTCTACTATTCACATATGCACATTATAGCCAGAAGCCATCTTGGAGGAGGGAACTCTGAGTCGACATAGGCAGTCATATTTTACCATAGTAGGGTAAGATTGTGCACTACACAGATTGATAAATACTCTTATAGAAAAGAAGATATTCTTCTCCCTGCATGCACCCCAATAAGTATGAATGCAAAAAATAAATATTAAAAATTACATATATGTATAGTAAACCACCAACTTTGTTCTTTTTATCTGCTATCAATTGATTGGTGGGTAAGAAGTAGTATCCACGAGTCATTGACAAAGTTGTGTATTTGCATGCAAAACACGTTTGGATCAATCTTGTGTGCACTTTGTTTAAAGATGATGAAAAAAAGATTATTTTTTGCTTTTATTATACCAGCAACATGTATGAAGCTGTGTGCAGGAATGGTTTGGTACCTGAAAAGTGGTATATATGATTTTCTTGTAATGTAGTATCGCTGTTTTAGCCAGTATTTTAAAGTTATTAAATATGTCTTAAAACAGTGGTCGAAAAAAATATGTTTAACATTTAGGAGCCAACAAGAATATTTAGAGGCCAGACATACTTTTAGGAGCCACAACAGTGGTATTTGTTTATAGGTATATGGAGATAAAGCCAAAAAGTTAGGGTCTAGGGTTAAAATTCTAAAAGCCAGTGACTCCCTGGTTCCTGGGTTTGTCAAGCCCTGACCTTAAAGTAGTCATGTTGAACAGAAATATGTCAAATCATAACATGTTTCAAACAAAATCAAGTTCACTCTCTTTGCCACACTAAAAACCATTTATGCATTGGGATCATATGTAAATAATATATGGTTGTTCAGAAGTGAGGCTAGCATGAAGATACTTTTAATTATTTTTGCTTTATATAAAGCTTTTAGCATATGATGAATCACTTCTATCATTAGCTAGCTGATGTAAAATATGAATGTGGGTTATTTAAATTAGTTTTTTTTCATGATTGTGTTGATTGTATGCATTATGCAAATCAGTGCTGAGTACATGACCTTATGTGTGACTATTGCAACCAAGTAAATGGTATCAGGATACAGTATGAGACTTTATTAAGAACAAGCACCTGCATACAAGGATACAAAATGTTCAAATCCTCAAATCAGCTGCTCACACTATTTAGTTGGTGTAAATTATTCTTAGATGTTCCCAATCCTTGCATTCAATAAATAATTTCAGTTATTATTATCTTGAGGGATCCATAAATATTGTAACATTGTATTAAAGGGACATGAAACCCAATTTTTTTATTTCATGATTCAGATAGAACATGCAATTTTAAACAACTTTCCAATTTACTTCAAATAGCAATTTTGCTTCATCCTCTTAGTATCTTTTTTGCAGTAGCAGCAGTGCACCACAGGAAGCTAGCTGAACACATCGGTAAGCCAATGACAAGAAGCATGTGTGTGCAGCCACCAATCAGCAGCTAGCTCCTAGACAATGGATGCCACCTCGGGCATGTTTTCCTGGACACTTATGAGTAGGCTGACCATATTGCCACTTTAAGAAGGGAATATGAAAAATACATATGTCAGGGTTCTTATACAGCCCTGACATATGTATTTTTCATATTTCTCCATTTTTAAAGCGGCAATATGGTCACCCTACTTATGAGTTACACATGCTGCAGGGTAAGCAGAGGGAACATGTATCGTGCATTTGAACATCACATTTATAGTGCTGATAAACAGCACAATACATGTTCCTCTCTGCACAACCTGCAGCATGTGTAACTCATAAGTGTCCAGGAAACATGGCTGAGGTGGCAACCCTATCCTAGACCCTTAGCCTACCTAGGTACGCTTTTCATCAAAGGATACCAAAAGAAAAAAAGCAAATAATATAATTGAAGCAAATTTGAAAGTTGATTCAAATTGTATGCTCCATCTGAATTACGAAAGAACATTTTTGGGCTTCATGTCCCTTTAAGGACCTGTCTGGTCTGAAACCATTTTTAAAAACCCTATAAAAGGCAATTTAAAAAAGTAGGAATGTAAGCTTAGGAGCCGGCCTATCTTTGGTTCAGAAACCTGGGTAGTGCTTGCTGATTGGTGGCTACATTAAGCCACCAATCAGCAAGCACTACCCAAGTGCTGAACCAAAAATGGGTCGGCTCCTAAGCTTACATTCCTGCTTTTCAAATACAGATACCAAGAGAACGATGAAAAAGTTATAATAGAAGTAAATTAGAAAGTTGCTTATCTAAATTGTGAAAGAAAACATTGGGTTTCATACCCCTTTAATGTATCTTTAATTTGTAACAGGGCAGCTGTATTTTTTACATGGATAAAAACATGTATTCGGCTGTTGTCCTATGAAATTAAACATCCATTATAGTGTTAAAATAACATGCTTTTATCTGTTAGAGCGGGTCATTTTCACACTAACGACACTGTAATGCTATGTGCTTAACCTCCACAAACGGATAAATCACATAGTTAAGCCCCTATTGGGACACCTGAGTCGTGCGCCTTACTCTGCTGATCCCAAGTGGTACTTTAAGCATGTGTTTAACTCCTTTGTGGGAGTGACACACATAGCATTACAGCTTCATTAGTGTTAAAGGGATTCAGATAGAGAATACAATTTTAAAAGTTTTACATTTACTTAAATGATCAAATATGTTTGTTTTCTTGTTATTATTTTATTATTATTATTCTTTATTTATAAAGCACCAACAGATTCCACAGCGCTGTCCATGGATACAAAGATAAATGTAGAGTACAATACAATATAAAAGACACCAAAGTTTAACAAACAAATACAGGGGGAAGTGAGGGCCCTGTTCCCGTGGGAACTTACAATCTAGATGGGTAGGAGGCTGAGAAACAGGAGGTGGGGACTGCAAAGGTGAGAATGATGTTAGTGTGGAGTTAGATGAAGGTAGCTATTAGGCAAGTGGAATTCATTTGTTACTGATTTGGAGATAGGATTCCCTGAACAAAAAGGCGCTCTACAAATAACCGATAATAATAATAATAATAATAATAATAATTAGGGAGCGTTCAAAGGAGGAAAGGTTAGGGGAAAGTCTGACAGCTCGAGGAAGTGCGTTCCAGATGGTTTGTGCCGCACGAGAGAAGTCCTGTAGTCTAGCTTGGGAGGAGGTGATGGTAGAAGATGCAAGGAGCAGGTCCTTGTTGGATCTTAGGGGGCGGGCTGGAGTATATTTGGTGATGATGGAGGACAGGTAGGGTGAGGATCATTGGTGAGGGCTTTACATGTCAGGGTGAGAATTTTGAATTTAATTCTGCTGTGAATGGGGAGCCAGTGAAGGGACTTGCAGAGAGGTGCAGCAGATACAGAGCGTCGGGAGAGGTGGATTAGCCTAGCAGAGGCATTTAGGATGGATTGAAGAGGGGAGATGCGGGAGAAAGGGAGGCAAGTTAGTAGGTTATTACAGTAGTCAAGTCGGGAAATTACCAGGGAGTGGATTAGCTGTTTAGATGTTTCAGCACTCAGAAATGGATGAATTTTGGAGATATGCCGTAGGTGGTTGCGACAGGATGAAGAGAGCAATTGGATGTGGGGTATGAAGGACAGAATGGAGTCAAGTGTAACTCCTAGGCAGCGGACTTGGGGTGATGGGGAGATAGTGGTGTCACCAACAGTGATTGAAAAGTTAGAAACCGGGGTAGAATTAGAGGGGGGGGGGATTAGAAGGAGCTCAGTCTTGGACATGTTGATTTTTTAGGTGGTGAGAGGCCATCCAAGAAGAAATGCCAGATAAGCAGACACTGATGTGAGAAAGGACAGAAGGAGAGAGTGAAGGGGTGGATAGGTAGATCTGAGTATCATCAGCATAGAGGTGGTAGTTGAAGCCATAGCTACTAAAAAGTTTACCCAGTGAGGAAGTATAGATAGAGAAGAGTAGAGGACCCAGAACAGAGCCTTGAGGTACTCCAACAGACAGAGGCAATGGAGAGGAGGAGTCGCCAGCAAAGGAGACAGAAAATGACCTATTAGAGAGATAAAAGTGGATCCAGGAGAGGGCAGTGTCAGAGAGCCCAAAGGAGCTGAGAATCCGTTCTTGTTATTCTTTGTTGAAGAGATATCTAGATAGGTAGCGTGCTAATGTATAACATCCTTGCAAAACTGCTGCCATATAGTGATGCAGACACGTGCACACTCCTGAACTTACCTTTCTGCTATTCAACAAAGGATAACAAGAAAACAAAGAAACGTGATAATAAAAGTATGATAAAATGTGATAAAAAAAAGTATACTCTATCTGAATCATGAAAGAAATTGTATGTTTTATGTCCCTTTAAAATGACATTCTTTAACAGATTAGAACATGTAATTGTATCACTATAATGCCCTTTAAGAACTTTAAAGGGCTGTAAAACTGTAGATAAATGTTGAGTTTATTAATTTTATTTGTATTATTTAGAAGAAACAGGCTACATCTAGCACCTGATTAAAACAAATATTTTAATTAACATCTGCGCATCTCCTGCATGATGACATTGCTGAATTAGCGGACTCACTCTGGAATGTGGTGCCAACAATTTATAGCCACAACTGCTATCAATCAGGATTGACAGCACCAAAAGCTTAGACAGTGGTGCAGTAGTAGACAACATAATATTGTGTATACATGCACTCAGTAGATAACTGTATTAAAGGGACAGTCAAGTCTTTCATGACTCAAACAACTTTCCAATTTTATTTTATCACCAATTTTGCTTTGTTCTTTTAGTATTCTTTGTTGAAAGCTAAACCTAGGTAGGTTCATATGTTAATTTCTTAAACCTTGAAGGCCACCTCTAATCTGAATGCATTTTGACAGTTTTTCAATACTAGAGGGCATCAGTTCATGTGTGGCATTAAGATAACATTGTGCTCACGCATGTGGAGTTACCTGGGAGTCAGCACTGATTGGCTACAGTACAAGTCTGTCAAAAGAACTGATATAAGGGGGCAGTTTGCAGAGGATTAGATACAAGGTAATTACAGAGGTAAAATGTGTATTATTATAACTGTGTTGGTTATGCAAAACTGGGGAATGGGTAACAAAGGGATTATCTATCTTTTTTAAACAACAAAAATTCTGGTGTTGACTGCCCCTTTAAAGGGATACGAAACCCAAATTATTTGTTTGTGATTCAGACAGAGCATGCAATTTTTTAAATGTTTAAAATTTACTTCTATGATCAAATTTGCTTTGTTCCCATGGTATTCTTTGTTAAAGAGATACATAGGTAGGTGTCTGGAACACTATATGGCAGGTAATAGATGGATACCATTCTTACAAAACTGCTAATATAGTGTTCAAGATATGTGCACGCTACCTTAGCTTACATCTCTGCTTTTTAACAAAAGATAACAAAAGAAAGAAGAAAATCTGTTATTAGAAGTAAACTAGAAAGTTTTTTTTTTTAAATGGTGTGCTCTATCTAAATCATGTAAGAAAAAAATGTAAGTTTTATGTCTCTTTAAGAACTAATTCATTATAAGGTCAGCCTAGCTACACATACATCCAAAACAGAACTAACAGTATGGGCCAGAGCCGCTGCCTCTCTCAGGCCACCAATACACGTACACATTCTCATGCACAAGCATGCACAAAACACAATCAGTATGCCAGTTATGACAGGGAACTGAGCTATAGAATTGTTGCCACTGCATACACTGCTCAGTATTCTTACTGACTGCTGTATGTGAGCACAAGTATACACTGCTCAGTATTCTTACTGACTGCTGTATGTGAGCACAAGCATACACTGCTCAGTATTCTTACTGACTGCTGTATGTGAGCACAAGCATACACTGCTCAGTATTCTTACTGACTGCTGTATGTGAGCACAAGCATACACTGCTCAGTATTTTTACTGACTGCTGTATGTGAGCACAAGCATACACTGCTCAGTATTCTTACTGACTGCTGTATGTGAGCACAAGCATACACTGCTCAGTATTCTTACTGACTGCTGTATGTGAGCACAAGCATACAATGCTCAGTATTCTTACTGACTGCTGTATGTGAGCACAAGCATACAATGCTCAGTATTCTTACTGACTGCTGTATGTGAGCACAAGCATACACTGCTCAGTATTCTTACTGACTGCTGTATGTGAGCACAAGCATACAATGCTCAGTATTCTTACTGACTGCTGTATGTGAGCACAAGCATACACTGCTCGGTATTCTTACTGACTGCTGTATGTGAGCACAAGCATACAATGCTCAGTATTCTTACTGACTGCTGTATGTGAGCACAAGCATACACTGCTCAGTATTCTTACTGACTGCTGTATGTGAGCACAAGCATACACTGCTCAGTATTCTTACTGACTGCTGTATGTGAGCACAAGCATACACTGCTCAGTATTCTTACTGACTGCTGTATGTGAGCACAAGCATACACTGCTCAGTATTCTTACTGACTGCTGTATGTGAGCACAAGTATACACTGCTCAGTATTCTTACTGACTGCTGTATGTGAGCACAAGCATACAATGCTCAGTATTCTTACTGACTGCTGTATGTGAGCACAAGCATACACTGCTTGTGTATTTTTACTAACTGCAGAGTCAGGGAGCATTTTGTGTGTGAGCATCAGCACTGCACAACACACCAAATGCTCTTTTTGTCAGGAGAGTGTATATTTGTGTGTGGTCCTATATACAGAGAGGCAATGTGATAGTGTGCCTGAGCATCTCATTTGCATATTGTCTTACAATTGGTTGATTAAAAATCGGCACAAAACTTGCTCAGAATTCCGCTAGGAGGGAGCTAAACTGACAAAATGCTAAACAGGCTTTATAAAAATGTTTAAAAAGTTTAAATCTCCACTATGTTTTGAACACACTACAGCTGCATTACTGTTAACTTTATAAAGTTCCACACCTCATTACTCTGTTATGCTTTGAGTTTTACGGCCCTTTTAAAATATATAAATAAATCCTTCTGTCACGGTAAATAAGGCAGATGTAGAATAATAAACAGAAAGTTGGCCAACTTGATTAATTGGCCAAAAGCACTTCTCATTCATCTAACAGTGTTGCAGATTATAGTTCTGGCAAAGCCAACTCAGCTTTTCATCTTTCAAAGGTCGATTATTATAATTCTCATTTATTTATTTATAAAGCACCAACACATTGCACAGTGTTATAACATTAGGTGCATGATATTAAAAGAAAATATACAATAAACAAATTATTATTAGGCTTTGCTATAACATTAACAGTTTAAACTTAAAATCCTTGTAATTACATCTAGCTGCAGTTTCCAATAGATTAAAGGGACCTTGTACACTAGATTTTTCTTTGCATAAATGTTTTGTAAATGATCCATTTATATAGCCCAATTGTGCTGATGTTCAGACTCCTATCCATGTATATTGATGTATACAGACTTCAGACTGATTCTTTTTGTATAATGGGTCTTTCATATGCAGGGGAGAGGGGGGAAGTTCTGCTCTCAGCCCCTTTCAGTGGGTGTCCTAGCCTAACCTCATCAACAGTGCTAAATTGGGAGCTTCTAAGAAAGTTTTTAAAAAGGTTTTATACTGGATTTTTACATCAGTATCTGTGCATAATATTCTTTATAGTAGTGTCTATTAGATGCAGGAAAATGTGTGTTATTCTGTCCCTTTAATATTTCAGTAGAACAGATTAATAGCATAAATCAAAGACACAGGCAGAGAAGATTATGATTTACAGGCAGGGAAAAATAGTAATGTTTGATCGTTTTTATTTTTAAAAAAATATTAGTTAAAAAGTTTGGATTTTAGAATGTTTGGATTTTGGAATTCCGGATTTGGGGATTTTTACCTGTAGCAGTAAATTACACATCATTTCATGAAACATTTTTTGTTTTGACCAACTAACGCAAAAATGTCAGGGCAACATTTGTTCAGTTCCTATAGCTTCCAGCCAGATGTGTATATAAATAATGTGACTCAAGATCATCAGGGGAAAAAAATGCTCAAACCTAGCTTTATATTTTAAATTCCAGCTAAAGGTAAATGTCAGCTAAAGCAGTGACACAAAGGTTTAGATATGCTATTTCAGTTACACTACTTTGATGTTCGATATGAAATAAAGACATTCTTGAGTAATAATAAAATGCTTCCATTCACTGTGATCATATGAATGTCCTTTTCTAGTCATTTTTATCCCATGCAAAGGGATTCAACTCATTTTAAAGTTGTGCCTCCAAATTGTTCCTGAGAAAGACACATCTGGTGATGCGCTGCTACATTAGTATGCTGCTTCTGATTTGCTAACTGGGCATGTCCTTGTCAAGAGAAGCAATGCATTAAACCAGTGCACTTTCAACTATGCCAAGGGTGGGCAATTATCGGACCTCCAGATGTTATGGACTACATTTCCCATAATGCTCTTTCAGCCATAATGCTGGCAAAGCATCATGGGAAATGTAGTCCATAACATCTGGAGGGCCGATAATTGCCCACCCCTGAACTATGCGCTCAACCCTTTTTACTGTAATTTACCAATGAAAACTATAGTGTTTCCACGTCCTCAATGGGTGTGTCGTGGGCCTTCAAAACTATGTGTATATTTCAAACTGAGTAACATTTTGAAATGCTTTAAAAATATTCATTTTTATTTGCAATTCAAAGAATAATTTTCTGATGCATAAATAAAAAATAATAAAAAAAATCACTCAATAATAAGGAGACAGAGATATAAGTATTGCCCATATGTGTAAATATGATGGTATACACTATCTGGATTGTATATATTTTTTTAACGTTTTGCATATAATGCATATGAGTATAAAACATGTTGTGATTGGCTGTTGCTAACCACTAAGTATCTTGTGATTGGTGTTAGGAAGCAGTTAAACAGAAGCTTTTGTACTATATTACAAGTCTGATTAAACAAACAGGTTATGCTCCTGTGAAATGCGTTGTTATTGTTTTTTGTTTTTTTGTTTTAATAAAGCTCTAATAATCTCCATGTTTGAGCTAAGATTTATCTGGTCAAATACCTTCTGCCAACACTCTTCTCTCGGGGCAGTGATTCCTCACATATAGCTTTCCTGTGTATTCAGTCAAAGGGAATACAAGTTACACCAGGTGACTCTGAAGGTCTAAATTGCCTGGATCATACTTAAAGGGACAGTCAACACCAGAATCTTTATTGTTTAAAAAGATAGATAATCCCTTTATTACCCATTCCCCAATTTTGCATAACCAACACGCTTATATTAATATAATTTTAACCTCTGTGATTACCTTGTATCTAAGCCTCTGCAAACTGCCCCCTTATTTCAATTCTTTTGACAGACTTGCATTTCAGTCAATCAGTGCTGACTCCTAGGTAACTTTACGTGCATGAGCTAAATGTTATCTATATGACACACATGAACTAACGCCCTCTAGTGGTGAAAAACTGTCAAAATGCATTCAGATAAAAGGCGGCCTTCAATGTCTAAGAAATTAGCATATGAGCCTATCTAGGTTTAGCTTTCAACTAAGAATGCTAAAAGAACAAAGCAAAATTGGTGATCAAAGTAAATTGGAAAGTTGTTTAAAATTGCATGCCCTATTTGAATCATGAAAGTTTATTTTGGACTTGACTGTCCCTTTAAGGTGCAGTTCTTTTTACCCAACTCATGTGTTTTGTTGGATATACTAGACTATGGGCCGGATTTAAAAAAGTCCGGTGGAAAGAAGGGTACATCTTCGCCCCTGTCAGCCCGGCATTGCGTCCACGTATTTATCATTGCACACTATGGCTAGTGTGCAACGCTGCCCCCTGTGGCTGTCATTCTCCCCAGTTGGAAAACTCCGGGCGGGAATTGAAGTACGCTACATAACTGGTGGCGAAGTGGGTTAAAGAGACAGTCAACACTTCATTTAACATGATTGTATATTGAAAATAAAAAAACGAAGTTGCGCCTGCACTATACTCCTCCTGCCTTGCCGCCTTGGTTCTTTCCTAATCAGCGTCGCTAACCTCTCTAATAACCGGTAAATATAGCAGCTGAACTCCCCCCACCGTTACGTAGCTGCCTTCTTCTTCAACTGATAAGCAAATCAGAATCCAGTCCTTGGACAGAAATTGCACGCGCAGAAATTTGAGAGGTTAGCGACGCTGATTAGGAAAGAAGCAAGGCGGCAAGGCAGTAGGGGTATAGGGCAGGCGCATCTTCGTTTTTTTATTTTCAATATACAATCATGTTAAATGAAGTGTTGACTGTCCCTTTAAGAAGCAAAGGTCTGATAACCGCTGCATCTTAAGTCTCGGCTACAAGTTAGGTTATGTGAGCCTACAGTCCAAACCTTTGATAAATCTGGACCTATCAGACACCTTCTTTTTCTTGTGTCATTTCAGACATTACTCATTTTAGTGGTCAGCAATTTACAGCTTAATTCTGTAGTATCAGCAAATGGTTTCACCTGCAGTAAATACTAAACAAAGAGTTGCCAAATTGCAATAAGTCAATGCTTACATATTACACATAAACATGCTATAAAATTACACAAACACACCTAAAAAAAGTCTTAACCTGGCTGATTATAAAACAAAGATATTAAAGTACAAAAATAGGTCATGTTTGAACAGGAATGCAATAAAGCAATGAGTTGTGTCATAATCACAGAATGTTTATTACTAATGTATCTATTGTGTACAAAAAAATAGATTCTTCAGAATCATCCAGATTATCAAGTTTAAGTAGCAAGGAACTAGGAAGCTGTACATGGAAAAACAAAAAACAAAAACAGTATTGATTTATTTTATTAAAGGGACAGGGAACCCCATACTTTTAATTTTCATAGAACATATATTTTCAAATCTACTTCTATTATCAAATGTGCTTCATTCTCTTGTTATCCTTTGTTGAAGGAACAACATTGCACTACTGGCAGCTAGCTGAACACATCTAGTTAGCCAATCACAAGCGACAAATGTGTGCAGGAACCAATCAGCAGCTAGCTTCCAATAGTGTAGGATATGTGCGTATTCTTGTTCAAGGGATACCATGAGAACAAAGAACATTTGAAAATAAAAGTGAATTTAATAAGTGTCTTAAAATTACATGCGCTACCTGAATCATGCAAGGTTTTTGACTTTGCTATCCCTTTAAGGTAAGCTCCACATAATGAAAATAAACATTTTGCAAGAAACGTCAACGTATTTCCTTTAATTTTATTTTGCTCTAGCAAACATTCATTGGCATTCACATCTATGGAAAGTAACAAGCCAGTTATAGAAATAATTTCTTACAGCTCAGCAACAAAAATAAGTTCTTTATAGCTGATGTACCAGGATTTCAAAACCCTAAAGTTTTTTTTCTTTCATTCAGTGGAAATGAACAAACCAGTATTTTTACTCATCTAGCACTATTTAATAAGATATTCAAACATAAATATTTAACATAAAAATAACACAGTTATAAGCAAACAAAAATATAGGAAGAAATGAATTAGACCTGAAGGGCCTTTAAACATAAAAAATATAGATACTTAAAGGGCCATTAAACCCAAAATGTTTCTTTAATGATTCAGATAGAGAATACAATTTTAAACAACATTCCAATTTACTTCTATTATCTAATTTGCTGAAATCTTTAAATATCCTTTGTTAAAGAAATAGCAATGCACATTGGTGAGCCAATCACATGAGGCATCTATGTGCAGCCACCAATCAGAAGCTACTGAGCCTATCTAGATATGCTTTTCAGGAAAGAATATCAAGAGAATGAAGCAAATTAGATAATAGAAGTAAATTAGAAAGTTGTTTAAAATGGTATACTCTATCTGAATCATGAAAGGAAAAAATATAGGTTTAATGTCCCTTTAAAGGGACAGTCTACTTTCATGATTCAGATAGGGCATGTTATTTTAATCAACTGTCCAATTTACTTTTAGCATCAAATTTGCTTTATTCTCTTGGTATTCTTTGTTGAAAGCTAAACCTAGGTAGGCTCATATGCTAATTTCAAAGCCCTTGAAAACCGCCTCTGATCTGAATGCATTTAACATTTTTCACAGCTAGATGGCGTTAGTTCATGTGTGCCATATAGATAACATTGTGCTCATGCCCGTGGAGTTACTTATGAGAGGGCACTGGTTGGCTAAAATGCAAGTCTGTCAAAAGAACTGCGATAAGGGGGCCGCCGGAAGAGGCTAGGCCAAAATAAACTCTCATGATTCAGATAGAGCATGTAATTTTAAACAATTTTCCAATTTACTTTTATCACCAATTTCTTTGTTCTCTTGGTATTCTTAGTTGAAAGCTTAACCTAGGAGGTTCATATGCTAATTTCTTAGACCTTGAAGGCCACCTCTTTTCAGATTGCATTTTAACAGTTTTTCACCACTAGAGGGTGCTAGTTCACGTATTTCATATAGATAACACTGTGCTCGTGCACGTGAAGTTATCTGGGAGCAGGCACTGATTGGCTAGACTGCAAGTCTGTCAAAAGAACTGAAATAAAGGGGCAGTTTGCAGAGGCTTAAATACAATATAATCACAGAGGTTAAAAGTATATTTATATAACTGTGTTGGTTATGCAAAACTGGGGAATGGGTAATAAAGGGATTATTTATCTTTTAAAATAATAAAAATTCTGGTGTAGACTGTCCCTTTAATATAACAGTGTTGGTTATGCACTTGGGAATGGGTAATAAAGGGATTATCTATGTTTTTAAACAATAACAATTTGGGCGTAGACTGTCCCTTTAAGAAAGACAATTACTGATAAGTACAATTAATCATTATACTGAGTTAGGTTAATTGTAATTAAAAAATGTTAAACAGGGTTAGACGGCACCAAGCCGGATTTCCTGCATGGCTATTTGCTAAGAGGTGGAAACGTCACCTCTCAGTCAAACAGCGTTCTGCCGTTTGCAGCGAACCAATAAAGGAGCTTTCAGGATGAAGTATTTATTTGTTCCAATGGTAAATCCTAGTGTTTCAGAAACACTAGGATTTACCATCACTTTAAAGATCAATGCAAGTTCAAACATTAAATAGATATCAAACCCCCAAAAAATATTTTGTGATTCAGACATAGCATAAAATTAAAAAAAAAAATCCAATTTACTTCTATCAAATTTGCATAGTTCCCATGGCCTTAGTGCTTTAGATACATATTTAGGTGTTGCCATCTAGCACTCTTCCAAATGGATAACATTTTTGCAAAACCTCTGCCATATAGTGCTCCAGACATGTGCACGTCCCTGAGCGTACATCCCTGCTTTTCAATAAAAGATACCAAAAGAACAAAGAAACATTGATAATAGAAGTAAATTAGAAAGTTTTTACATGTTCTATCTGAATCATGAAAGAAATATTTGGCTCTCATGTCCCTTTAATAAGGAAAATATAATATTACTGAATATGGGCCAAGGACAAATTTGCTTATGGCCTAAGATAAACTATGTTCATGTCTTATTCTAGATATAGGCAAAATCTAGAGTTATAAAAAAAAACAGAAATTAAAGGGATACTAACCCCAATTTTTTTCTTTCATGATTCCGATAGAGCATGCAATTTTAAGCAATTTTCTAATTTACTCCTATTATCAATTTTTCTTTGTTCTCATGTTATCTTGATTTGAAAAAGCAGTAATGAAAGGTTAGGAGCCGGCCCATTTTTAGTTCTGCACCTGGGTAGCACTTGCTGATTGGTTTGCTACATTTAGCCACAAATCAGCAAGTGCTAACCAGGTGCTGAACAAAAAATGGTTCCGGCTCTAAAGCTTACAGTACTGATTTTTCAAATCAAGATAGCATGAAAACAAAGAAAAAAAAATTGGATTTAGTATCCCTTTAAGCTCTTGAAACTAATCAGAGTGCCTGATTCTGGTCAGTCAGCAAGAACATTTATATACAGGAAGACAGAAGATGGTATTACCTGTCAAAAATGATTATTCTGATCTCATTTCATATTTTGTGCCTTTATGCAGATAAGTGTTTATATATTCAACTGCCCAGCTGCTTTGATTAAGAGAACAGGCTATTTTAATCATAGAGAGTGTTTCTATTAATTATATCAGCCTTGTAGATTATTAAAATGAGGAAATCCCTTAGGAGTTTAAAACATATGTTTAAATAAAGCTTTGAATAATCAAAGCTTTATTTAAAATGTATATGACTACATTTAAGTTCGAAAAGTGATCGATTTATTTTTGAAAAAAAAATGTCCTGAATTGTATTATTGTTTAATGAAAGAAATAAGAAATCTGTGTTGTTATATGTGTGTTTATTTTTTTGAGATTGTTTTTCATTCCTTCATGAGGGTCTGAGTAATTTTCCACAGTCTCAAAATACATCTCTGGCTGTTCAATTCAAGGTTCAAGTATTTATAATGTTGTGGTTTGCTCAATATTTAACAAGAAAATTAAACTAGGAAGATTTCTCATATTTACTGATCCATGAAATTAATAGACATTAATGCAAAAAAGTAAGAAGAAAAATGATGTTATCTTTTATTGTAATATACATAATAATAGTAATATTGAACATGCTGGGGGTAACTCACATCCAATCAGAAGTCCTGATTAAGGCATGGAAGCAAGAATATATAGGAAAGTGGAAAAGTAAATTAATGCGAGGCTGTCGGAGTTACCTGCTGTCAGCAATCCCCGCTGCAACCTCCATCTACAGCTCCCCGAATAATAAGACCAATGGTTCCCAATTTTAGTCTTTGGGGCACACTAACAGGCCAGATTTTCAGGATTACCTTGGGTGAAAGCAGGTTAATAAACATGGCTACTGATTAGATGATTATTTTACCTGTGCTCTGTTCAGATATCCTGAAAATCTGGCCTGTCAGTGTGACCTGGGGACTGGAAAAATGAATACATTTTAAAGACACCCCACAACATAGCAATGCAGGAGAAGTAAAGATTTCTATACTTTAAGGGACACTGAAGTCACCTTTTCATATATGCATCCAAAATGAACCATCCATAATGCAAACGATCAGAATCCAAAATAAATGGTTTAAAAGGATATAAAGCTGTAGTTGTTTTTTAAAGTAAAATGTGCATTCTATTGCAGTCCATTGGCACACCCCCTTGCCTCTTAAGATTGTATTGTCATTTCCATTTCTGTGGCCAATTAGGAAATTATATAAACAAGCACCTCCACATTCTGACCAAGCGCTATACAGCATGCAGGAAGGTTAGAGTTCTGCGGGAATGAACTCCAGCCTCTCAAAGGAGTGGAAAAAAACACAATTTTCAGACATATCAGGCAAAATGAAAAATGTATAACATTGTTGTAAACATGATTGCAAACATTACTCCCATATAGTGCTGAATACATATGCCTGCTACTGAGTGTAGGTACATTTGATAATAGAAGTAAACTGGGACTTTTTTTTTAAATTGTGCCCTTTATTGGCATCATGAAGTTTTATTTTAAATTCTAGATGCTAGTGATCTCTGATTTAAAGGGACACACAGCCCTTTTTTTCTTTCATGATTCAGATAGAGAAAGCAATTTTAAGCAACTTTCTAATTTCCTATTATAATTTTTTATTCATTATCTTGCTATCTTTATTTGAAAAAGCAGGAATATAAGCATAGGAGCCAGCGCATTTTTGGTTCAGAACCTGGGTAGCACCTGCTGATTGGTGGCTTAGCAAGAGCAAGATAGCAAGAGAACGAAGAATAAATAATAATAGGAGTAAATTAGAAAGTTGCTTAAAATTGCATGTTATATCTAAATCATGAAAGAAAAAAATGTGGGTTTTGTTTCCCTTTAATCTAGTGCTTAATTTCCCTTTAAATCTTTGATCCCTTGAAAAGCGTTTTTAATCTCTATTCTACTCATATTGTGGAGCTTAAACATTTATTGTATTTTAAAATATATAGTTAAATCTCTTTACTTTAATAATATAGAGTATATATTTAAATATTTGCAGTAAAAGCTGACTGTGGATGAGAAATATCAACATTCTGCCCTTAAGCAAAGAGACCACTATATATATTAATTAAATATTGTATTACATGAAAAGAAAACATATTTAAAACTGGGGTAATATCTGCCCTTAAGCAAATTTCTCTTTGTATTATATTAATGTTCAGTTTCAATATTCTCATTCATTAATTTGCAGTTTGTCGTTTCAAATTACATCCTTTCAAGAAAATCAATGTAATCAGTTTCCTTCTATTATTAAAATCTCAAATATTTTCTTTTAATTGTGTAAATGTAAAATGGTGCTGAGTTTTAAACTTCTATGACCCTTGAGTGACATCCTGCCTTCACGGTTGCTATGGGAATGTTCATGACAGATATATATATATAGGTTTTAGAAACGTAAGTTTTGATAACATTTTAACTGATTAAAGGGACATTGAACACCTTATAATTACAAGACATTTCTGTTGAGTTGCTGTAGAATAAAACATCTGAAAAGTCTTAATATTTTTAAATTAAATTAACATTATTAAATTATTTTTAAATAGCCAAACTCCACCCACAGTTTGCCTTTTTTTGGAGGAGCCAATCTGGGCTTTAGTCATCAGAAAAGTTTAGCCACTGTCATAAAGTTAAAATGTATAATTTTGCAGTTCTTATGTGTTAAAGACAATTAGTGACATATATGTAGCAAAGTTTGCCTTAAGTTAAGAAGTCAGCAGAGTGCATTTCAAGTTCTGTGAAATAGAAATTGCTTAACTTTCAGAGGTACATTTTGTGAAACGGGGCAAAATAAACAATGAACTTATTTTGCACACATTTTATATATATATATATATATATATATATATATATATATATATATATATATATATATATATATATATCTCAAGGTGTCTACAGTTTTAATTGGCAATAGAGAATTATTAGTTGAGCAAAAAAAGGGAAATTAGGTAAATGACGTGTGCTACTATTTCTGAAACAATAGAAATGGCTACAGAGGAAGAATGTGTGTAATTGCAGAACAAACATATTTATGGGAAAATATTTTAAAGGAGAAGTTCTTCCTAAATATAAATATGTACTATTCTTATGACGAAGAGAAGTTTGAACATGTTTCTAAAGGTTATAAAAACCTAACTTTTATTTCTCTTAATAGTGATGTAAGATGACGAGAACAAAGATAAAAACTGTACTTTTAAATCTCAATGGCTCTTGGACCTTAAAGGGAGATTGTATATGTGTGTGTGTGTGTGTATATATATATATATATATATATATATATATATATATATATATATATATATATATATGTATGTGTGTATATATATATATATATGTATGTGTGTGTGTGTGTATGACTATGTGTGTGCATGACTATGTGTGTGTGTATGACTATGTGTGTGTATGACTGTATGTGTGTATGACTATGTGTGTGTGTGTGTGTTGTGCATTTCAGCAATAAATTATTATACTGCAAACAATCTGCATGAAAAATTATATTATATTTATATATATATATATATATATATATATATATATATATATATATATATATATATATATATATATATAGTATATATATATATATACACACACACACATATATACATACATACATATATAAAGCCAATTATGAAGAGATGTAAATGATCTCCGGCATTTATCAACCAATCATTGCAAGATCCGTAGGCTGAATTGTACAGAATGCACTCCAGCCTCTCTTGGGACAGTGTGAAAACAAAAATCTGATTTAAATGACAAGAAAAATAGGCAAAATATATAATACATAATTTAGTTGAATGTTCCATTAAGTATAGGTGAAGGTTCCATGTTAAATTAGTACGTTTAAGGGACATAAAACCCACATTTTTTTTCTTTCATAATTCAAATAAAGAATATAGTTTAAAAAAAGTTCCTAATTTTACTTCTATTATCAAATTTGCTTCGGTCTCATGTTAATCTTTGTTGAAGAGAAATCCAGATAGGTAGCGTGCACATGCCTGGGGCACTACTTGACAGGAAATAGTGCTGCCATCTAGTGCCCTTGTTAATGTATAATATTGTAACAAAACTGCTCAAAATAGTGCTTCCGACACTCTCCTGAGCTTACTTTCCTACTTTCAACAAAGTATAACAAGAAAACAAAGAAAATTTGATAACAGAGGTAAATTAGAAAGTTGTTTAAAATTGTATGCTCTATCTGAATCAAGAAAGAAAAAAAAAAGGGTTTTTTGTCGTTTTAAAGGGACAGTCAACACTAAAACATAGATAAAGCCTTTAAAACCCATTCCCCATCTTTGCACAACCAACATTGCTAGATTAATATACTTTATAACATTTTAAACCTCTAAATTTCTGCCTGTTTTAAGCTGCTACAGGCAGCCTCTTATTAGATGATTTTTTGTTTGCTTTTCACAACATGTGAGCCATATAGATAACATTGTGCTCACACCCGTTGAGTTATTTAAGAGTCAGCACAACACAGCACTAATTGGATAAAATGCAAGTCAATAGATAATACATAAAAAGTCATGTGATCTGGGGACTGTCAGAGGATGCTTAGATACAAAGTGATCACAGAGGTAAAAAGTGTATTAATATAACTGTGTTGGTTATGCAAACCTGGGTAATGGGTAATAAATGGATTATCTATCTTTTAAAACAATAAACATTCTGGTGTAGACTGTCCCTTTAAGTATTAAAGGGTAAGCAACTTGAACTACATCCAGCTTATATGTGATATTTTAGAACTGAAGTATCCATAAAAAGCAATATAGGTTTTCAAGCAAATGTGTTTGGGTGGAGTTTGCCTATTGAAAAAGAATTGCAGGAA